>NC_046325.1:21259231-21559231 GCF_009819535.1 Lacerta agilis | reverse complement strand
GCAGTGGGAATGAGTTGGCAGCCAGGCTCCCATTCTGCATTCTCTCGCATTGCCCGAAACCAATGTCTTTCTAAGGCTATCTGACAGGTGGGAACAGAAACAGCATAGAAAAGTGTTGAAAATACTAGAAGCAAACGCTTCAAGCTGACCTTTTACTATAACAGTGAGAAAAGGAATTCTAATAGAAAAAAAGTTTTTGAACTGTTTTCAGAAAAATGCCTTGTAGGAATTTTTTTGCTTGACTCTAAAAATAAAAATGGGGAAAGGCAACTCTGATAGAGACTACTGTATGTACTCATACTTATGGTTGCCATACATCTGCAAAATTCTGGAGCGTGTGCCTCAACAACTTTGGGTTTTTAGTTTTGGGAATGTGGCAACCTGTATGACGATAGGTTCTGTGAAGTTTCCATTATAGATCCTAAGTCCTATGCGGAAGAAGATGGCATAAAGCATACTGGGACAAGTTAAGCTGGGTTGAAGCCAGATCCAACCCATTTTCAACAGAAGGGCTGCTGCTCTAAGTGAGGCAGGGGAAAAACAAGTCTAAAAAATATTGTTCTGTGTGAGGTTGCTGGGACTCGAAACTGATTTGAATGAGCTTAGGTTCCAGTCTAAGTCACCTGCTCCTTGCCACATCTCTGCCTAAGTGAGGAAGTGGAAAAACAAGCCTAAAAATACTGCTCTGTGTGAGGTTGCTGGGAATCGAGACTGATTTAAATGAGTCTAAGTCACCTGCTCCTTGCCACATCCCTGCAACAGCCTTCTGGAGGACTTAAAGTGTCCTCAGTTTAACTAGCTGAGCTGTGATGAGCATATCTTCATCTGAGCTGGAGGGACTTATTGCGTGGTGAGCCCAGCTGAGGGAGAGATCTGCTGCATCCTAAGGTGCACATGCCTTTAAATCTTGTGATAGGATTGACCCTGAAGACTGCAGAAAAGCCAAGCTGTTTCCAGCAGACATTTTAAAAAATAATCCGAAATTAGGCCTTCCTCTTTAACTTGTGGAGGACATTTCATGAAAACATCTAACTTCTTCTTCTTCTTCTTCTTCTTCTTCTTCTTCTTCTTCTTCTTCTTCTTCTTCTTCTTCTTCTTCTTCTTTCTGCAAGAGAACCAAGGATTTCAGTTTAAGAATGACTGGGTTACACAACATAATATAAATGTACAAATCAAAGCAGTGTTGCTAGAAGGAACAGCATGGAAAGGGGCAATTTTATTGGTTTCTCCCCAGCTCTGCATGTGTTTACTCGTTAAAACATATTATAAAAACATTGCATGGATGTTATTGCAGGTGCTCTGCTTGCAAATCACTGGTGTTTGGGTGAAGACAAAGAATCAGAGCTTTGCACTTCTACAGGTGAGTTTGGGACTGTGCAAGACTGTGTGCACTAGTGTGTGCAGGATTGCGAAGAATGGTGTGTGTTTCTTCCTCTAATTGAACCAAATGTTTAATTCTAAATGTTCATTATCAAAGAAGGTCAGGATTGTTTCATTTCATCATCAAGCTTTTAAAAATATGGAATGTACTAGAAGCTGCCACCCACACTTTCTCAGCTCACCAATCCCACCTACCCTCCAGCCCCTACACCTGGGTAACCCCTCCTCCATTTACACCTCCCTTGCCTATCCCCTCATATCTTGCCCAAACCTCCCCTTTAAGCTTGGCAGAACCCTCCTTCCCTCACATTATGACCACTTACTAAAGCTACTCTGACCTTCTCTCACATCCTACACTGCCTGCTTTTAAATGAGGCCAGGAGTGGCTTTAGAGAGTAAAACCACTCTCTGAAGGGCCTCCTATCCTCCTTTAATCAGCTCATATGGGCTGGAGCTAGAGAGTTGCTGCATCCTAAAATGCTCATCCTATTGGAAACTTGACATAGGATTGCCTCATAAGATCTTTTTGCTCACCTAATTATTAATCTTCTATATCTTTTAAAGAATTAAATTGAGAGTTTAAGGTGACAAAGAAAGTGAAATATTTGGGAGTGTGGATAACACCAAAGAATATTAATCTGTACCAAGATAATTATGAAGCAACATGGAACAAAATTAAGAGAGACCTGGAATTGTGGGAAAGGATGAAACTCTCTTTGTTGGGAAGAATCTCAGCAATAAAAATGAATGTGCTACCAAGAATGTTATTTTTGTTTCAAACAATACCAATAATAAAAGGGACAGCTGTCTTCAGAGAATGGCAAAAGAAAATTTCAAGATTTATCTGGCAGGGGAAAAAACCCCGGATAAGATTTAAGTTATTGACAGACAGTAAGGAAAGAGGAGGTTTTTCCTTACCGGACTTAAAGTTATACTATGAAGCAGCTTGTCTCTGTTGGATAAAGGAGTGGATGACGTTAAAGAATCCAGACCTATTAGATCTGGAAGGACACGATAACAGATTTGGTTGGCACGCATATCTTTGGCAAGAAAAGATAAAGGTTCATAGAAGTTTTGGAAACCACATTTTCCGGAGGTCTCTCTATGAAGTCTGGGACAGGTATAAAAACCTATTAGAAAGGAAAACACCATGGTGGTTATCGCCAACTGAAATGATCAGCCTAAAAAAAACTAATATAAGCCAAAAGTGGATAACATATGAGACATTACTTAAGAAAGAAGGAAATAAATGGAAACTGAAGCCATACGAGGAAGTAAAAGAATATGTAAACAATTGGTTGCAGTACCATCAAATTAATGAGATGTTTAAAAGCGACATGAAAAAGACAGGATTTAGTGAGACAAAATCAAAGTTTGAAGTAGAAATATTCAATAGTGACTTTAAAGTACTCACTAAGATGTATAAAATGCTGTTGGAATGGAACTTGAAAGATGAAGAAGTAAAGTCGGTGATGATTCACTGGGCAAAAGATATTGGACATAATATTATGCTAGAAGACTGGGAAAAACTGTGGAGGGAAGGAATGAAGTTTACAGCAAGTACATCAATAAAAGAGAATTTGTTAAAAATGATGTATAGATGGCATATTACCCCTGTTAAACTAGCAAAGATGTATAAGACAGATAATAAGTGTTGGAAATGCAAAGAAAATGTTGGTACCTTTTATCATGTTTGGTGGGAATGTAAAAAGGTGAAAATGTATTGGGACAAGATATATCTTGAGTTAAGAAAAATGTTGAAATATAGTTTTGTTAAGAGACCTGAAGCATTTCTACTAGGTATGGTAGGTACAGACATTGAAAAGAAGGATACTAGACTTTTCCAATACGCTGTGGCTGCAGCTAGAATTCTTCTAGCACAAAAATGGAAACAAGAGGAATTACCGATGGTAGAAGAATGGACAGTGAAACTGACTGAATACGCAGAAATGGACAAACTGACAGGAAGAATCCGGGAGCAGCGGGACCAGAAATTCATCAAAGACTGGTCAAAGTTTACAAATTATTTAAAAGACAATTTACAATTGAATACGTTAATAGGATTTCAAGAAGTTTTGTAGTTAATTTGTAGAGTTATCATTGTAAGTAGAATAGAAGTAAAAAAAAAAAATTTGTCTGATAGTGGTAAGCAATGGTTGACTTAAGAAGTATAATGCTAAGATATAAATTAGAAAGCCATGTGAAGGAGTTGAGGGAAGTCATGGTTTGTTAGCCAAAGATGAGTTTAAGAATTTTTTTTTGTTTAAATGTGATAATAATTGTATTTTATTTTGAAAAATATATATATATATATATATATATATATATATATATATATATATATATATATATATATATATATAAATTGAGAGTTTAAAACCTCAAATTTCCAAATAAAAATTGAGGTGGCATTAAAATGCTTTAAATAAATAAAACAGAGTACAACACTTGCATGCCACTTCCCCCAAAAAGAAATAATTAAAAGCATTATACAAAAAATAATTATGAAAAAACTGTGCTAAAACGCTATAAAGTAAGACAAAAATAATGGTGATAAAGCAATCTAAATCCACATGATTACTGAAATGTTCACCCTCCATTGCAACTGCATTTTCACTAATTCTCTGCATTCAAAACAAAACAAAATAAAAAATTCCTCCCAGTAGCACCTTAGAGACCAACTAAGTTTGTTCTTGGTATGAGCTTTCGTGTGCATGCACACTTCTTCAGATACGCTCTTTTATTCTATTCTTCATTTATGCTCTTTCTTTATTTCTTCCGTTCGTTTGTTCGTTCTCTAGGTGAACTTCCTGCTCCTGATTTATTCTTGAACGCAACATTGGTTCCTGAAGGGGAAATTGTCACAGTACTATGTGCGGCTCCAGCAGAGGTTGTGCTGACCGGATTTTTTTTCTGTAAAGATGGGGCTCCTGTTTCATCCAAGAAAGCAACATCTCAATATGCTCAATACATAGTCTATGCATTGTTGAAGAATGCTGGCCAATATTCCTGTGGTTACCAGCAGAAGGATGCAAAGAACCAAGTGAAGATATCTGCCCTCAGTGTTGCGCAGAATCTGATTGTCCAGCCAAGTAAGATTGTCAGGAATAGTCCCGTTGCATGGTGGGATAGTCCCGTTTAGAGTTCCATGCCATAGTCATAGTCATAGTTTAGAGTCATGCCATAGTCCAGAACAGTCCATTCATTCCCCACCCATTTGGTTGCTATTCCCCTATGACAAGAGTTACTCATAGCCAATAGCATGGAGCTGATAGCACTTCTCCAGGAACACTGTTTAATGGAGTGTTAAAAATAGCTGTTAGGCAGCTTATCAAAAATAATCTTGATTTACAGGTATGTGTCTATCCTCTATGGATGGGGCTTAGATCATCTTAAGTCCACCCTGTTTCATTTCTTTTGGCACTTCATGTTTTTCTAAAGAGTGCATGAAAGGTTACATGTGTTCTTTGAGTAGGCGCTATGAAATGAATGGCTCTTTATCATAACCATTGATTTTTAGTTCAAATCAAACCCATTGTAATGATGCACGCGTGCACACACACACACACACACACACACACAAACACACACATTAATGTACACATTTTGGATGCATTCCTCAAAATATGCATTTTATCAGTGCTTTTCAATGCATTTCCAAATAAAATACACGTGTTATATTAAAATACATGTTTCTGTGGGCCCCTTTTGTGGCAAAAGCACATTACAAAATCCAGAGAAGTGTGTGATCCAATCAGGAGTTGTGTTCTGATCCACAGTTCAGTTTGGCATCACTGACTTGATAAAACTGTTGTTCTTGATGGGATGATGAGCCATGGTTTTCTGATATTGTCCATGTTTTTCTCCACCCAGGTTATTATGATTCCAATGGTAAGTAAGCAGCATTAGTGAGTAAAAATACTGATTTATCTTGTTGTTTTAGTATGCCATTTTAAGTCTTAACACAAGAACAAAACAATGCAATTCATACTCAAACACAATCATAAAAAGAAAACCTTTTTTATCATTTCTGAACAGAGACTGTTAATACCTTGAGAAAACATTAATAGAATATTTTTGCTACTGTAGAAAGTTTGATAGCACTCTTGATGTCAATGTCTGAATTTCTCTCCTTTTTTGACAAAGACAAATGATTGCCATCAATCAAAAGCAAGTTAGCTATATAGAGTCAGGGAAATGCACCACTCTTTACTGGTTTTCCTGCTATTTGTGCAAGCTTTTTACCATATCACTTTACGCCCCATTCCATGCCCAATAAGCGTGGGGCGCCTTTGCCCAGCCGCACTGTGGCCCATAGATTGTGGCAAAATACAGGGCAAGGTTTCACTCAATATATTTTCTCTATGTGATGGGCTCTTTGGGAAAAAGCTGTCCCATGAGCCCTTGCTGAAGAGGGTAGGCAAAAGCTTATATGTCTGCTTTCTCTGGAGCTCACAGCCATTTTGCTTTGAGAGCTTCCCGCCTGCCTACCCTCGGGTGAGAGCCTTCACTGAGCTATTTTGGGTTGTTGGTTGACTGGACCAGAGAGAATTTTTTTTCTCTCTCAGCCTGATTGGCATTTGGTTGGGGTTGGGGATTTTTCTGCCTTTACCTTAGTGAAATTATGGCTTTCCTTTGTTAGGCAGAAGAACATTGTTTGTATGAGGGCAGAAATCGCACCGGTCAGGATCAACATAGTAAAGGGGGGCCCATAAGGGGCTCGAGGGAAGGATTGACCAAGGCAAACCCAAGCGTGAGTTTGGTATCTGCCTGGTTGAAATCGGCACCCTGGTCCCCCAGTGAGGCCGTGATTGCTTGGCTTGCACCGTGGCAAGGTTTAACTCTGGCTGACTCCCATCGTGCAGGTCTGGAGCGATCCAAACCCAGCGGATACATTCCATCAACATCAGGCTTATGGAATGATGATCTGATCTTGTGACCCAATGCCATGCCAACCCTTGCCCTGCCTGCTGCTGTCAATAAAGAATTGGCCTGATTTTATCCCATCACCGTTGAGTAATCTGGTTATTTTGCTGCTCTCATGGGTCACATAATGTTTCTGCCTGGGCAAAGAATGATGAAAAGAAACCAGCCACAAATAGATAATTCACACCCACTGTAAAATTAACTTTCATCAATAATGAGAGTTTTAAGCCTCAGATAATATATACAGGTATGTTATACACAGCAGGTATTTCAATAGTCCATTTCTGACTGGAGACAATGTAAATGATAAGGTCTCCCTCCTCACCTTGCTGTGGACATTTCGAGCAAACACCAAACTCTTCAACTTTTTCCTGTCTTGTTTGCCCCTTCTCTAAAACACCTCCACAGGGTAGATAGAATGGAAAGAACTATAGTTGAAAACTGAGCAGATTGTTCTTCTTTTACTATTTTACTATATTTTGCAAACTGCTACAGGTTCCGTGTATGATTTTAGATTGAAGTTTTTTCTTCTTCTCTGTCGTCCATTTCAAAGGCCTTTGGCTATATACAATAAAAAATGATTGATTGATACTATTTGAGAGAATCAATAGGAGTATATGATCAGAGTGGGGAAAGTGTTATAATACACTTGTACATTCTTCCCACAAGGATCAAACCACAGAGAACTTGTTAATAATGTCTATTTTCTGATTTATCTCCCTGTCTCTGGTCATATCTGAATAGACACCCAAAACTTTTTGATCTTTTTCTATTCGATCCAGGTGAGACAATACCTCCCTATATTTGGATTCTCCGCTCCTCGTTGGTGTTTCTTCTCCTGGTTTCAGCGCCTATCATCACCTATTTCATGGAGAAGTGCAATTGCTCCTTGGTCAGACCTAGAAACTAGGAAATCCCTTTGGAAGAAAGAAAAATGCCTCCAGACTGTTCTTTGTCTATACTCCTTCCCCCATCCATCTATTCACTTACAATAATGTTACCAGTATTTTACTAAGCCCAGGTCAAGTTAAGGTTCCGATTAATGGCTTGGGTTCATGATGTCTGGTTAGCTTGCCAGAAATTTTTATAGCAGGTACTGAAAACAATACAGCAAAGGTGTCTGCATAGTATTAATGGACATCTTCAATGGATAGCTTTTTGTCTACTGGGATTTATATTATTTGCTGCTTATTTTAACATTCCTATGTTTTAAAATATTATTTGTATTTCTGCCAAATAAATTGTTGAGCTATTGTTTTGCTTTGCATTGTGCTGTATTTCTATAATATGTTAGCCACCCGGTGTGTGCTATGCTTACAAAGACCACATTCTATGTAAATGAGTAGAGAAATAGGTACACAGATAGTAAAACAATTATATGGGGAACCTCAGCTGTCCAACCCCATTAGCCAGCTTTGATAGATGGAAAGGGCAGCCCACCTGTCTATCACATGACATAATTCTGTTAAAATCCCTTCATACATTTCCCAAACATATGAACCACAAAGAAGCGGGGGGGTTGTCCGCCCTATGTTTTGCAAGCCACTTCATGACACTCCTTTCAACCATCAAAACTAAAGACTCAAAGGAACAGCACAACATGGCTCCAAAGAGCTCCACTGGGAAGGAGAAACTTCTCCCCTCTCCTTCAGCAAGGCATGCTTTCCTCCAACAAAGGGACAACTGGGAGCCCACGTGATGCTCCCAATTTTCCATTGAAGGCCTGGCTTTAGCTATTTAGAAAAATATTTATATGCTGATATTCATGTGTTAATAACAGAGTGGTTTACAACAATTGTACATAAAACCATGTAATAAAAACCATATTACAAGGTTAAAATAAGAAACAAGCTGAGTATGTCGGGTGTAGGACAGGGCTTCTATAATTTAGTCAGCCAAAGGAGGAGACATGATGGGCCATGGTGTGCCTATGGACTTGAGGCTCCCAACACCAGTGAAAACCAGTCCAGCCTCTGGCAACTTCCCCCCTGGCTCCTAAATAGTTCTCATCCACAAAGGCATTCTTGTTACACACCTCATTCATCCCAAAACACAAACAAGTGGGAATCAGCAGGTGAAGATTTGAAAATGGGTGAAACAGTGTGAAAGCACTGTTAATGCTGTATACAAGCTTGTGACCAGGGATTCCAGGTGGGAGAGCAAATTGTCCAAATGAACTGTCCCAAATGTACACACCAAATCAGAAGCACTTGCAGAAGTGGATTGCATTGTGCTGGTATCTATCCAACCAGTTGAGGTTGTGCTGCTCTCTGAGGGTGCTGAGGACCGGCTCAGAGAACCAGCCTCCTTCACTGTCAGATTCAGTGTCCACTAAAGCCCCTTTAAGGGAACTGGTCCCTCTCAAGGCCAAACTAGCCACAGGGGAGTTCTTGTTTAAGGCTCAGTCTGAGTATGACTGCTGATACAACAGCTCTGCTTTGTACTTTCTTTGCCATGCCTTACTTTGCACCCCCTCATCTCTGTGCTGCTGAGGTAGTCAGTCAAAAACAAGAGCAATTTACAGATCACCTTACAGATCATCTCCCCAGCCTCCCTTTCACTTGGAAGACTTGAAGTCATTACTCCTGTCATGTATGTTGCATGAGTACTGCCTATTTCTCAGGAAATATATGCAGGTTGGGAAGTGTCACAGGATTGCGGATTGACCTCAGATTCTGTATCTAGCTGTGGTCATCCAGTTGCCCAAAGCCACCACCATGAGAATAAAGACACAAGGACACAGGGTTTTAGGTTAATGTTAATGGGCCAAATTTAGGCCACAAATTTATTGGTTAGAGAATATGAGCGGTATTGGCTTAGGCATCAGCAACAACAGACTATATCTGACTCCTGTCTGGTTTGCAGGAGTCTGTAAGGGTAAACCACCAGTAGGGGGAGCCCCCTGATGCGGATCGACTTGAGCAACCCCTGGATTCCTGAAGGGGTCGTGGCATAGCCCTAGCCCCTCCACAGGGTTCGGATGAGATCCACACCCCTGGATTCCTTTAACGGAATAGCCTTGAGCATGGAGGGGCAGGTGATGGCTGCACCTCCCTTCCCCCCCACACTGCTATTCCTATGCCTAACCACCCAACCATACAAAGTGGTGGTGATTTCTATGAGGTAGGCAAAAACCAAGTGGCTGGTGCCAATTTGCCTAATGGAAAAGGTCCTACCAGGCCCCTCAACGGCGACCAACCGAAGTCCATTGCAAGGCCAATGACACAACCTGAAAAAGGATGGGAAAGTAGGAGATCAGAGGGGCGAGGCTGAAAAGGGGCGATTCAGCATCGCACCATGGTTTAAATTGCCCCCCAGCCACGACCCCAAGCCACCTGATTGGCTGCTTGGCTAACTGGTGTGGCCAGGCCACCCCAGCATAAGGCAGGACACAGCCCCCCTCCCCCTGCCGCTGAGGAGGGAGACTTGGCGGCTTGCCCACAACATGTCCCCACAAGGAGATGGAGCCGATTTCTGAAGAAAGATGTGCAGGCTGGGAAGTGTCCCAGGATTGCGGATTGACCTCTGATTCTATATCAAGCTGTGGTCATCCAGTTGCTGCTGGACTACAACTCCCATTTTTCTTTACCATAAGCCATGCTGGCTGAGGCAGATGGGAGATACAGTCCACCAGCATCTCAAGGGCCACAGCTTTCCCATGCTCACTCTATGCAGTATGTTGGAACATGGACAGAGCCACTTCAGATGCTTGCTAAACAGGATGATGGGGGTGACTGATTTGTATATCAGTGACAGGGAGGTGGGACTAAGATAAGATAATGTTTATTAAATGTTTTGATCACTTTCAGATTTTTATTTTATTCTGTGGCTCTAGCGATGCTTGCTGACATGGATTCTCTCATGAGCAAGGCTGTTGTTGTTACAGCTCTGAAAGGTAAACTTGAATAATAAGCTAAAATATTAAAAGGGCATTAAAAGGAGAAAGAGGGAAAGCAGTGAATCCCCCCAATAGCACTTAGATTTACTGTCGACTAATTTACCACACTGGTTCAGCCTAACATCTATTTTGATGAATACACTTCCTTCCTTTGAGGTTTTTAAGAATGCATTTCTAATAGTTTGGCTTAATGGCTATGTTTAATTTTTGCAGTTCTGTTTTTCCAAGTACATCATGGCCTCTCATGAGGTTCCTGTACCTGTAGAGGTGGGTATCATAGAAAAAGTATTAGGGAGCAACCCTTTGCACAAAAAGCTACAGTAAAGCAAACCAGAGTTAAACCAGTAGGAGGTTTTACCAGATCCGAGTCCCATTTTAGAAGCAGAGCTGCTGCTCTACTTAAGCCTGCCATCCGGAAAACAACCCTTGAAAGGTGTGTTTATGCCAGATTCCCAGGTCACATGATCTAGCTGAATGGGGTTAGGATCCAGCCTAAACTCTCCCTTCTTGGTCTTGCCCATGTCATGCCACCGGGATGCTCATTTTGGGGAAGTTACACCGGTCTTGTCTCAGGTAGCTTTGGCTCGGTAGGAAGAGCCCTGGTTGAACTGGGTTGAGCAAGTTACACCTTCGACTGAGCCAGGGTTGGGCCCTTAATGCTGGCTGAACCCAGATGAGCCAGAAATCAGCTGGCTGAGCCAAAGAGCCATTGCATCCCAAACACCAGATCCCAACATATCTTGCCATAGTGCTTTGACCAACCCCCCTCCAAAAAAAACCAAACCCCAATCCACACACCAGTTATTCAAGTTACCTGGGGACCATGCCATATAAAAAGCCCAGTCCCCCCAAAAAATGTTTTGTTCTTTTCCTGTCATGAGAAGCCTTGTAGTCAATTTCCATAAAGAAGAGCAACTGCAATGAACAGACAAGTTTGAAAAATAAATGAACAATGGAATGGATCAATAATTTGCTATAAGTAAGCTTTGGTGAGTTTCTCTCAGATTAATTTGGAAATTGTCACAGTGCTTCGGGGCAGAGAAATAATCTTACTAAACCAGTCTAAATGATCACAGAAATTACCACTTCCACATTTCCAAGGAAGCTGGAGCCCCTTTCCATGGGGATACTAATAGAATGGCTGAATCCTTCACACCAGAGGTAGAATGTAATAAGATGAAAGTGGTAGCCAGACAGCAGGAAGGACCAAGGTCACTTGCCTTACAAAACTGTTGCTCTTTCCACTTTAACATCAGAAACTGTTAGACTAGGGATCAAGGCCCTGTGGCATAAACCTGGCCCATGAGCTCTCCCAATGCAGCCCAGGCACTCTCCTATGTTACGTAAGGGGTAATTTGTGTGCATGGGTGTGTACATGCTTTAGCTCCATGTTGGGCATGGTATGCAGCCACATTCATTTTATCCCGAGGGAATACTTTCCGGGGGGGGGTGTTCTATTTATTTCTCTAGAATGAATTTTTCACAGCAATTAATTTCTGAATCTTTTCTCCATCATGTGAACTAATCTACTCACTTTTAGAGGGGTTTCTGGTGGAGGCTAAATAGGACAACGGATGAAAAGCTGCCTTTCTGACCATCAAATATTATCTTTAAGTGAATGTGCCTGAGCGTCATAGATACGTTGAATACAGTAGTTCACCAGAAGGAAAGGTGTAAAATTATACATCCTTGAGACGTAGCTGCAGCCACATGTGGGGGTGTGCCCTGGGGGAGGGGAGAGAAGCATGAATGCTGCAAAAGTCATGATGATTTCCATCTCATTTGTCAGAGAAGTAAAAGGAGCTGAGAGTCAGAAGTGGGGGAGAGTGGACAAACATCAGATTGGGAAGCCAACTCCTGCTCTGCCCTGATGAATCTCTTCTGGGTTCTCTGTAAGTTGGGGAAAGTGGGAAGGGAATTCATGGATATGGTCAACCTCTTGAAAGTTCTGGGGAAAGTAAACTCCATAATTCCCATATGAGCTTTCCTAGGAGAGAGAGAGATGGAAAGGCTCACCATTACCAAGAATGGAAGAGTGGTTGTTAAAATTAATAGACTTAGCTGAGAAGGCAAAACTGACTTTTTTCAGGGAAATTCTGGAGCATGTGCTTGTGTAAGAGAGGGATCAATGCAATCAGTGATGGTGGATGGTAGGGCTGGTAGTGGGTGATCATAAAACTTTGACACACACACACACACAGAAAATAAAAGAAAAAACTTTGTCTGGATCTGTAGTTTTTGGAATGTGGCAAGCTATATGAAGACAGGTTCTTTGAAATTTCCATTAAAGATTTTAAGTCCTACGCAGAAGAAGATTGCATAAAGCATGCAGGCACAAGTTAAGCTGAGTCAAAGATACACCAGATCCAGCCCATTTTCAGGGCTGCTGCTCTGCCTAAGTGAGGCAGTGGAAAAACAAGCCTTAAAAATACTGTTCTGAGTGAGGTTGCTAGGACTCAAGACTGATTTGAAAGAGCTTAGGTTCCAGTCTAAGTCACCTGCTCCTTGCCACATCCCTGCAACAGACTTCTGGGGGACTTAGAGTGTCCTCAGTTTAACTAGTTGAGCTGTGATGAGCATATCTTTGTCTGAGCTAGAGAGACTTAACGTGTGGTGAGCCCATCTGCTGCATTCTAAGCTGCCCATGTCTTTAGATCTTGTGATAGGATTGCCCGCCACCACTGCAGAAAATCCAAGCTGTTTTCAACATACATTTCTAAAAATAAATTGAAATAAGACCTTCTTCTTCAATTTGTTTAGGACATTTCATGAAAATATCTAACTTCTTCTTCTTCTTCTTCTTCTTCTTCTTCTTCTTCTTCTTCTTCTTAGTACTATCTGCAAGAGAACGAAGGATTTCAGTTTAAGAATGACTGGGTTGCACAACATAATGTAAATGTACAAATTAAAGAAATGTTGGTAGAATAAACAGCGTGAACACAGGGGGAAAGGGCAATTTTATTGGTTTCTCCTTGCACATGCTTGTTTAATCTCTTTCACACACCATGCACTCCTTTTGCACCCAGGAAAGAAAAACTGCAACAAAATAGGAGGTGCTCTGGCATACAGTATAGGAAACTTGGCAATTTTATGGCTTTACATTGATTCTCATCTGTATGTGTTATATTTGCATAATTGGAAATTACCAGGGATGTTAGAAAACACTAAAGCCAGTTCAAAAAGGCTGCAGCAAAAATAGCAGGTCAGGAGAATTATTAAATAATTGTTCTGCCCTTGTGTTTACTTGTTAACACATATTATAAACATATTGCATGGATGTTATTGCAGGTTCTCTGCTTACAAATTACTGGTGTTTGGGTGAAGACAAAGATTCAGAGCTTTGCACTTCTACAGGTGAGTATGAGACTGTGTGATACTGTATACACTCGTGTGTGCAGGATAGCAGAGTATGGTGTATGTGTTTCTCTACTCAAACCAAATGTTTAATGCTAAATGTTCATTATCAAAGAAGGTCAGGGCTGTTTCATTTCATTATCAAGCTTTTGGAAAATATGGAATGTACTAGAAGCTGCCACCGACACTTTCTCAGCTCACCAATCCCACCTACCCTCCAGCCCCTACACCTGACTAACCCCTCCTCCATTTACACCTCCCTCACTCCCTTGCCTATCCCCTCATATCTTACCCAAACCTCCCTTTTAAGCTTGGCTCCTACCTTCTTCTATACCTTTTTAAGGATTAAATTGAGAATTTACTACCCCAAATTTCTAAATGAAAATTGAGGTGGCATTAAAATGTTTTAAATAATTAAAACGCAGTAGAACACTGGCATTCCACTTTCCCCAAAAAGAAATAATTAAAAGCAGTATACAGTGGTACCCCTAGTTATGAACTTAATTCATTCTGGAGTTCCGTTCTTAACCTGAAACCGTTCTTAACTAGAGGCGTGCTTTCGCTAATGGGGCCTCTTGCTGCTGCTGCGCTGCCGGCACACGATTTCCATTCTCATCCTGGGGCAAAGTTCTCAACTCGAGGTAACTTCCAGGTTAGTGGAGTTTGTAACCTGAGGCGTTTGTAACTCAAGATACCACTGTACAACTAACAATTATGGAAAAAAGAGTACTAAAAAGCAATACAGTAAGACAAAAATAAAGGAATAAAGGAGATAAAGCAATCTAATCCCACATGATTACTCAAATGTTCACTGTCCAGTTGTTGTTGTTGTTGTTGTTGTTGTTGTTGTTGTTGTTTAGTCGTTTAGTCATGTCCAACTCTTCGGGACCCCATGGACCAGAGCACGCCAGGCACTCTCACTTACTCTCTGCATTCATTTATGCTCTTTCTTTATTTCTTCCATCTGTTCATTCTCTAGGTGAACTTCCTGCTCCTGATTTATTCTTGAATTCAACTTTGGTTCCTGAAGGGGAAATTATCTCAGCACTATGTGTGGCTCCATCAGAGGTTTTGCCAACCAGATTTTTTTTCTGTAAAGATGGGGCTCCTGTTTCATTCAAGAAAGCAACATATCAAAATGCTCAATACATAATCAATGCATTGTTGAGGAATGCTGGCCAATATTCCTGTGGTTACCAGCAGAAGGATGCAAAGAACCAAGAGAAGACATCTGCCCTCAGTGTTGCTCAGAATCTGATTGTCCAGCCAGGTAAGATTGTATCAAGGATCTGACTAGGAAGGGACCTGCAAGGGAATGTTGTATGGTGGGATAGTCCTGTTCCAGCTACCCAGTCATGCTATATTCCAGCACAGTCAATTTAATTCTCCACCCATTTGGTTTCTGTTCCCCTACCACAACAGTTAATCATAGTCACAGAGCATTTTCAGACTTCCCTGGAGCGCATTCATATATTTATCTAAATGAAAATAGGTGCTGTTTTGCACCTATGCTACAGATGTTGGAGGACCTGGCCTATAGCATGGAGATGACAACAGTTCTCCAGGGACACTGTTTAATGGTGTATTAAAAATAGGCAGTTCTGTCAGGCAGCTTATCAAAGAGTGATGCTTTTGCAACCTGTAAAAAATAGTCATGATTTATGATTCTAACCTCTAGGGATCACCCTGTGTCCATCCTGTTTCATTTCTTTTGGCACATCGTGTTTTTCTAAAGGTTGCTTGTGTTCTTCTATCCAGCTAAGTTATACTTCGAGTAGGCCCAATGAAATGAATGGCTCTTAGTCACAACTATTGATTTTTAGTTCAAATCACACCCATTTTTATGATGCACATTAATATATAAATTAATGTACACAATTTGTATGCATTCATCAAAATATGCTTTTTATCAGTGCTTTTCAATGCATTTCCAAATAAAATACACATCTTATATTAAAATACGTATTTCTGCGGGCCCCTTTTGTGGCAAAACCACATTACAAAATCCAGAGAAGTGTGTGATCCAATCAGGAGTTGTGTTCTGATCCACAGTTCAGTTTTGCACCACTGACTTGATAGAGCTTTGTTGTTCTTAATGGGTTGTTGAGCCATGCTTTTCTGATATTGTCCATGTTTTTCCCCACCCAGGTTCTCATGATTCCAATGGTAAGTAAGCAGCATTAGTGAGTAAAAATATTTGTTTGTTTGTTTGCCATTTTTAATCTCAACACAAAAACAACATAATGCAATTTATACTCAAACACAATCACGAAAAGTTTGATAGCACTCTTGATGCCAATGTCTGAATTTTTCTTCTTTATTGACCAGTGATTGACATCAATCGAGCCAGTTCGGTATACAGAGAAAAATTGCTAAATATTTTATTTATTCAAAAGATATGAGGGAGAAGTACTGCCTGATTTAGACTTGCTATATTTCAAAAAGTAAAATTCCTAACACCCCAGCCTCCCCCCCCAAAAAAACCAAGAAAAAATAAATACATTTTTAAAAACCCGCGTCTCCAAGAGCCGATTCTTCTTCTAGCAGGGAAAGAAAGGGAGATTCCTTGTTGAGGGTTCCCCCCTTGCTTTGGAGGGGTGGGACTGAGGAGGTAAGTTCTTTTGGACCTGTTCCAGAGCAAGTAGCCACAGGTGCCCTGTTCCCTTTTAGCTGGGCTCCTCGTCTCCTGCTCTGTGTCCTGGAAAGGGGACAATTGTTCTCCTTGAGGAAGCAGCTGCAGCAGCTTTGAGAAGGTAACACAGCAGCTCTTAAGGTGGAAGGACAGCACGGGCAGGATAACTGTCTATATTTTCCTCCCTGGACGGAGCTCAGGGCTGCTCTCTCCCTCTTTCCACCATCCTCTGAGCTCCCCTGGGCTGCTGCACATGCGGAGACGGGGGGCGCAAACACACTTTGGGTCTCCCATGTAAAGGGGGACATTCATTCCGCTGCTCAGTGCAGGGGGGGACAGGAAAAAAACCCAGGTTACCATACATATGGGAAATTCCAGACATCTCTTATAATTCAATTTCCCCACCTCCATACACCATTTTTGGCATCCGATTTCCTTGCATGTACAGAATTTTCCGGATGTATGGCAAGCGTAGCCTTATTTAGATGGGGCTAATTTTGGCTTTGTGAGGGAAACCAAATGAAGTCTCTTTTTTTTCTTTTTTGATCTAATTCAGATTACTCTTCTTTTTTGGGGCAGGGTCAAATCATGAAGTTATATATGGAGTTGTGGTTGGTACCATTCTGGTGTTGGTACTTTTGATCTACCTTTTGGTCAAGAAAGGTGAGTGATCCTAACCTGAACCAATGATAACCTAATAAATAGAGAAGTTAGACGAGAGAAAGACGTAATTATTACAAAAGATAAACAAAATAAGCAATATGAAATGTGCATAGATTTAATGAGTGACAAAATTACACAATGAGACTGGTTGGAAGTGAATAATCACAGTATGTTCGCGTCTTGGTTGGTAGGTAGGTAGAAGGGATGGTGAAGGTGAGATATGTGTTGTATATTTTGTTTGTAATATAATGTTAAGTGTATATTGTTTTGTAATGTATTGATAATTATAATAAAATGTTTAAAAAATGATAATCTTCCATGAAAAGGGTCGATTTTTCAAGTATCAGCAAATCTGATAATTGCGTAGGGGCGAGGAATAAATTCTGTTCCCATTTGAAGGGACCTTACCTAATTCTCACTTACAGGAACAACATGTGAACTGAAAGTCAGCTTTCCTTCAAAACACACACTTGCAACCAAAAAATGCCATTACTCTCTATCTGTGAGCATAGATTTGTGTGTGCATAGGTATGGGAGAAATTGTGCACAAACATGCATATGTTAGCAAAAAGAAAGTACAAAACTGAATTCTGTTAAGGAAAATAGTTTACATCCATTTGGAGGACTGTGCATTTAGAGGAGTGGCTTCAACTGCCACTCCTCCTTCATTGGAACTGCCCCCTGCCTTTACAAAAACGTCCCCCCCCCCAAGCAATTTTTTGATTCACTTGCCTAAGTTTCGGGACAAAGCGCCTTCTTTTGGAAATTCCACCCGGACGTCAATTCCGCTTTTGAAATCTCGGTAATGTTCGGGGAAATCCAGATATATGTCGACCCTAATTTATGATAGTTTCTTTGCCTCTCTTCTTTTTTGTTTTAGTGCCGTTTCTTTGGAGATCTTCAAGGCAGGACAGAGCCAATACTGAGCACATTCCTTATGATTATGTGTAAGATTTTCATTCCTTCATTCGCTTTATTTGTTTGCCACTTTTCCACACACACAAAATCATGCTCAGAGCAGCTTAGAAACAAAGAAAATGGGAATATATTTCAAGCACTACAAAAACAAGGTCATAGTAACATAACGAAACAATCTTTTTTTCATGCACTTTGTGCTTTGTTCAACCCTATTGTTGAGAATGTGTGGGGATTTTTGTTTCTTGTTTTTTACACTTTCTCATAAGCTCTTTCCTGGCTAGGTCCCTGCATCTCCCCACTGCCATTGTTGGACAAATAGCAGCATAAGAAAGGGATTTAGATCAGAGACTTGGCACAAGGGAAGAAAATACATGAATGAACTAACAAAAGCTTTCTGCTGTTGCCTAAACAATTTTACTGCTGCTCTTACCAGATTTTCAGCATTTGTCTCTTGTTTTTCTTAGGGAAGGAACTGTAGTCAAGGACAACAACAGAAACCTGCCCCCTGAAGAAGTTCAGTGTAAGATAATTCTTTTCTCCCTTTGGTCATGAAAACCACACTTACATCATGAATCATGCCACAAGTCTAGCACACAATCAGAGGATCTACGGAATGTTTAGCAGCTTTACCTTTTTTGGTCTAAATAGTTAAGTTTGCAGACTTCGCGAATGTGGGGAAATGCTCTGCAAAAGAGTATATACATGTTTCTGCTGAAAAACTAGGAAGAGAATTATACGCTTCACCTAATCGTGTGACTGTAATGCGTGTTTGAAATATCTAAAATGAAGGATGAAGAACTTTGAATCCAGGTGTAACTTTTTAGTATTGCTATTACAATCCCTTGGAGGCTTCTGTGTGAAAGGCAGAATTTAGTTTTAGGATACAAATACTATGTTCTGGAACATGAAAACCACAAATTTAATTAAGTTTTTAAAAACCCTTTCACTCTCCAAACCTAATGAAAGGTACAGTGGTTTTATTTTGCTATGCAGCTGCATTCCAATGAGCTCAGATGTAAACCCTTATGTCTCAAGGAGAAACTAGATTTTTCTGCAGTTATTTGTAAATCAGTGAAGCTTCTGGTTCACGCCCGCCTACAAAAATTGTAACACATTATTTGGTAGAATGGGCTTATTTATAGAAGTTGTGGGCTGTGGGAGAGAATGCTCTCACTGTGGTTCCTCACCCACATGACGCATTCAATAAGCACGGACACCCACATAGCTGTTTTGGAAGGCTTCTCTCAATGTAGCCTTACCAGAATGGCTGATTTTGAATGAGATACTCATTTCCAGAGAGCTGTTTTTGCAGGCCTATAGTGTACAACTGTTTCTGTTGCCTCCCCGACCTCTTAGTTAGATGCATTCTCAGAATAGCTCAACTCTCACCAGACCCAGCCAACCTGCCTGTCCTGACCCTCGCTGTCAGATGAAGAACTCAAACTTTCTGTTTCTGTCAAACCCTTTAATGCATAGACCTGGGTGATATCCAGGCAAAACAAGAGTAAAGGGGCAGCAGGTGAATTGTATGGCTAAGTGTGAGCTGAGACATTGATCCAAGGAGCTGCACACACCCTGCTACTTCCTTTCGAAGAGTAGGGCAGAAACAAGTCTTGACATAGGAAACGAGAGGTGTTCCTGGCACTTTGGTGAGTGAATGGGGCCTGTGAGGTGTGTTTGTGTCAGTGCTGGCATTTCTGTGTTCACTCAGTATCTGACTGATTCTCAGGCACCTTCCTCTGGAGAAGAAGTTCAATACTAGCAGAACTGCCAGGAGGTGTCAGTGGTGGTAATGGCCCTTGAGGAGCTGCCTGGGCATTGTTGTCTTTGAAGCAAATGATAGCTTCAAGAAAAAGCCTGATGATCAGGGATGAGCCACTCCTAAAAGGTTGATACATGTTACGATTGCACACATACATATAAGTACACATACTTATACACATCTTGAAGTTTAACTGTGTGACTATAACTTTGAATTTGTCTTCAGATGCCACACTTACAGGACTCCTCCAAATAGTGGTGAGTAAAACGTCTCAGCCAAATCTGGGGTGATCTGTCTTAGTGCAGTAGACCATGTTCAATTCTGACTCTCTCTTGTTTATTTAGTGCATTACCCAGGGCTGTTCAGGGGTAGGGAGCTGCCCGGGGCACTTGCCCCAACACTCGGAGGGCTAAACTGGCCGGGGAGGGGGGCACCAGGGGCCTACTGGACTTACACTGTCATGCAAACTCCCTAATAAAACTCCCTCCCTGGGCCTCAGACAAGCCTGGTAATACCCGAAGAAATGGGCTATTGTAGCCTGCCCCATTCATACCCCCTCAGGGTCCACTTATGTACCTGGAATACTGTGTAAAACTACAAATATATTCCAGATATTCTGCATTTGGACAGTTTGGGCAGATGTTCTTGCCATAACAACAATTGGCCCCAAATTACTTCTGCCAAAAAGCCAATATCAGTAGGTAAGTAATTTTTTTGGTTTTTTTTTTAATTTCCAAGCCATCACCACCTGAAAATAAAGAAACAACAGCCTATGCAACCATTACTCAATTGTACATGTAACCTGCCTCAGAGACCTCCAACCTTTCACATGCCGATGCAGCATCCTCACAATGCATGACAATTTATGGGAACTGATAATATGGAAGAAGTTTGGAAGTGCAAGAGCTGGAGGAATTTGGAAGCTTTACAACCCCTGATTTTCTGTTTATTATTTTATTTACTCTTTCCTGCCTCTAACCACGCAAGGGTCTTTTGTTTGGTTACCCACTGTTATGTACACTTAACCTTCAAATTCTACCGTATCATCATGGTTGTGTCTGATTGCAGTTTCAATGGTAATGTAAAATGTTAAATGATGTAACCACAGGTAGATGGAATTATGAAAGTGATGTCCGTTGTGTTGTGTTAATAATGGTATACTTGTTTGTTCAACACAATAAAAATCCCTGGGAATTCTGCTTGCTGACATCCTAGGCCTATAAATATGGGTATCATAGAAAGCATAGAATGGCTGGGGTAACTCAGATGGCTGGCATATAAGTATGTTGTTGTTAGATTTTCCTAGCTGAGCCAGGGCAATGCTTGTTAAATTCCCTGTGCTGGCTGAGCTGGAGATATATCAGCATAAATCCCCACTGGTGAAGCGTAAGCCAGTGTAAGAGTAAAAAGGGGGTGGTAGGGACATGATGGGGCAAGGAGATGCATACATTTATTCCAAATGCAATCTAGCATGATCGTGTGACTTAGGGCCTAATTCTCAAAACTTGGGCCCACACTCACCTGCCAGTTCAGGAAAAGTGGCAACTTATGCTTGCCAGTTTGGACATGACTCAGTTTCATTGAACATAGTGGAATTTCCTCCAGCATGATTATGAATGAAACTAGGTTTCCTACCAGTATCTATACTTTATGTGCACACGAGCCTCTCGTGGAGGTTCTCCACCTTCTCCTGTCCAGTGCAGATTCCCCTTTCTATTTAATTCATGATGGATTTGTCAATGTATAATTGAAATGCTGCCGCCAAAATTTCTTTTTTTATTATTTAAACTTTATTTGACAAACAACATTAAAATTACATAACATCCCACATCCCACATCCCACATCACACCCTAATATACTACTGAACACAACTATACAATATCTGCATCACCAATCACTAATTTTATCAATAACTAATTTACAGAACAGAAAGAAGAAAAAAGAAAAAAAATTAAGAGAAAATAAAATTGACTTCCAATTAAACCCATTGTACTGTCACTTATTTTGGTTATTTTACACACAGCATCATACTATTATTTTGTGTTCCTAATTCCTATCCAAAGTATTTGATTATTTGTCACTTTCGTCTTACAAGAATCAATCAAGGTCTGCCAGGAGATATTTATTGTTACAATGATTTTTCAAGTAATGATTTTTCCATTCCTTGTGTACTTTCTGCGTCGGATATCCTCTGACTCTCCCTGTCATCATGGCCAACTGTAAATATTCTATCATTTGGACCTGCCGTTCAGTTATTGTAGGAATCTTTTCGCTTTTCTAGTTCCTTGCCACCAGAATCCTGGCTGCAGTTGTTGCATACATGAAGAGTGGTCTAACATTATTTTTTTATTTCTGATGACATTATCCCTAAAAGGAAGGCCTCTGGTTTTTTTGAGAATGAAAACCTGAGTAGTTTTTAAAATTTATTATAAATGGAATCCCAGAATTCTCTAAATACCATGCATTCCCACCACATATGCATATAAGAACCTGTACCTTTTTTGCACCTCCAGCAAACTTCTGATCTCTTTTTTATACATTTTAGCCAATTTGGCTGGGATAAGGTGCCATCTATATTGCATTTTCATGATGTTTTCTCTGAGATTATAGCACGCCATAAACTTAATATCTTCCTTCCATAGTTTCTCCTACTGGTCCATGTAAATATTGTAGCCAAGGTCCTGGGCCCACCTTACTATTGCCCCTTTCACTTCTTCCTCTTTTACCTCCCACTTGAGAAGAATGTTGTACATCCTTGAGATATATTTCCCTTTTGATTGTATTAATTCTTTTTCAAATTTAGATGTTGCATTCTCGAATCCTTTCTTTCTATCCATATTTAATCTCTCATTTATTTGAAAATATTGTAACCAGTCCGTCAGATATATCCTTATTTCTTTTAAAAAAAATTAATTTGAGTTTATTATTGTTTTCTTCTAACAGCATTCTATATGTGGCCCAGTCTCTTTTCATGTTTTTTCTTTTTTACAGTCAGGGCTTCTGTCGGTGAGGTCCACAAGGGGATTTTGGGTTCTAATAGATCTCTATATTTGAACCATATTTTATAAAGTGATTTTCTTACTATATGGTTCAAAAACCCCTTGTGCGCCTTCACCTTCTCATACACCAAATACACGTGCCAGCAGAAGCGGTTATCGAAACCCTCTAAGTCCAGCACATCTGTATCTTTTAGAGGAATCCAGTCCTTAATCCAAACTAATCCGTCAACCGCATGATGTAATTCAAAATTGGGAAGGGCGAACCCTCCTCTCTCCCTCTGCTGCCAAAATTTCTTAATAAAACCATCTTTTTGTGTGAAGATCCTGAAATCCTGATAGTTCCTGAGAGTGACTTGTGAAGGCATTGGCACCTTGAAACTTTGTGTGCCCCATGTTGTTTGTAAGCGTTACAATATTCATATGTTCTAACATTATTCACACTTTAACTTTTAGTTGTTGTTTCTGGGGCAGAAGTTTCTCTTTTCACTCTCCCATGTTCCAAAAGGTGCCAGTTGCATTTCCTGGCTTGGAACTGACTGTTGAAGCAGCAAGAGGTTAGTCCTTTGTTGATTGTTTTTGGGTAACAAAACCATTCTGGGCTCAGAAAAAACACACCTCTGTTACTCCCCTTTTCCTTTCAGGTGTGTGTTTGTGTTTCAGAGAGCAAAGGTCAGGAACTGAAAACCACAAAACTAATTGAAAGTGCCAGCAGTACCAAAGCCACCCTTTCTTGGAAAAGGAGTGGTTGTGGGAAATCAGTTTTGTTTCTGTCCTGGTGGATTGAAAGTGAAAACCTCTTTTCTTGTAAGGCACTCAATTCCAGGAAATCAGCTCCTGTGCAGACAGGCTGAATAAATTCTTCTCTTGATATGCGATCAACAGTTTTCTATCTAAGCCAAGAGTTTGGGGGCATGAAGGGACAGAATAAGACGACCTGTCCTTTTTCATTGATACTATCTAAATTTCTATTTTAGCACTTTGACCTCAAACTGAGGAAACTGCTGTGCAAATGACTTATTAGTGGTGTGAGAGTGTGTGTCTGTGTGTGAGAGAGGAGAAAGGACACACACAGAGTGAAAGATGGTCGGAGCAGATTGTTAATTTGCTTTTATTGTATTTTTACTGCCGGGAGGGGATTTTCTGCCTCAGGTGCCAGATGTATAAGCAATGAAACAATGAACGCCAAGTGAAGCACTCTTAATGGGCAATTCAACCTCATATTCATGTGCATACCTATTTGGGCATCTAGAAGGCCTTTATTAACTGAAAAGCATTCCCGAGGGCTTCCCTGGCAGAACAGCTACTTGGACTTATCATTTCCTTGGACTTATCCCACTGCTGCATCAAACCTCGAGACAGAAATATCATGGTGTGGAAGCCTAAGTTAACAAAACAGCTAGAATGCAAATACAAATAGCTTAAATGCATTTTAAGTGAGGTCTAGTATATGTCATGTTTCCCCTGCCTTTGCACTCTATTCCAAGCTTCCTTTTTTGTGATCAGTTGGAGAGAATTTTGCCTCCTGGATTTTCCTTAAACTGGAAATGGGCTTCAACAAGGATGGGGAAGATGTGGCCCTCTGAATGTTGTTGTACTACAGCTCCCATCTTCCCCAACCATTGGCCATGCTGGCTCAAGTTGATGGAAGCCATCAATATCTGGAAGGCCACAGATTCCCCTTCCCTGGGCAAGCTGCTTAATATCTTGAATCTGAAAGATTGGCTGGTAGGGGTGGGCTTTCTTTGGTAGCCAGTTTCCTTTTGAAGGTGGTTTGGGCACAGCCTGTCCTTACTCTCCATCCAAGGAGCCACCTACACCTAAATGTAAGAACTCTTTATGAAGAGTTTGTGTGAATTATTAGACTTTAAGAAGATCAAGGCTGGATCCAGACACATCAAAAAACATTTCAGGAAAATGCGTTGTAAAGCTCACAATGCAAAATCACATTGCCATAGGATCGAACTCTACAGCGCCATCCGGTGTCACAGTGTTATAACGCATTTAGATTGTATTTTGACTAATGTAGCTGAGTCCCAAGTCAGGTCTACTTAGAATCTCCTCTCCCGTTTCAGATCTGAAATTAGAAATGAGGAACCTTTGGCCATCCAGACATTATTGGATACCAACTGCAATCAGACCTTGCAGGCATGGCTATGGTAAGCACTGATTGCAATTGTAGTCAGCAAAAACTGGAAGCCCACAGCTTAGCTAACCCTGTCTTAAAATTGTTCTGGAGTCACAAGAGCACTGCAGCCTAGGTTTTTGTTTAAGCAGTCTGATCGTCCCAGTCTCATTGCTGAATGCTGAGTGAGTGAGTTGTTCACCTACAAATCAATCAACACACAACTCATGCAATTTCCCTTCCCTTTCACTGCTTCCCTTTCAGTGTATGATTAATCATTAACTGGAAAAATCTACAGCAAGAACAACAAACAGCATATCACTTTTCATGCACTGCAAGCCGAATCATGAATATTATTCCACTTTTAGGAGGTAAGATTTTTTTTATATCTCTACAAAAAACCCAGAAAAATTATCCAAAGAGAACCCTAAATAGCATGGGGATAAGGGGTGAAGGAAAATTGGAGAACTACAATCAAAAGGAGACTAAAGTTTGACTCACTTGGGAATAAGTCTCATTCAATTCAATGTAGCTTTCTTCTGAATACAAATGAACAAAATTACAGCCTTAATAACTTGGTGACAGAATAGGACTCCTCTTGAAATCCACTCTCATTCCCTTTCCATGTGGGTTTTGCCTATACATTTTTTAATTACCCAAACTGATGTTCAAATTCTTCTTTGCTTTCATAGCTGTTCTCGCCAACTCCAGGAACAGTGCCATTCACTTGCTGCCATTCCTGATTATGAGTTATTCAGCAACTGGTAAGTATTCTGAGTGGTGTTTTTTTTTTTAAAAAAAAAAAGTAATTGCCTTGGCCAGTTATCTGCTCTGTTTTTACTAGAAATGTCAGCTTTAATCAATTTAATTGGCAGCCACCAAATATAGATTTAATTGGAGGGGCTTTTATTTTTATTGGTAAAGAATATATTAAAGATGACCCTTCAATTTAACAATGAACCTAAAAGTGATACAAAGCTCCTTGAGTGTCTCAAGAAGACAGCTAATTTGAGTTTCTGATCATACATTTAATCCAGTGAATAGCCAATTAATGGGTTGGAATTATAGAACTGGAAAGGGCCTTGATGATCATCTAGTGAAAACCCCTGATGCTCAATAAACCTGTTTTGCGTTCAGTCTTGTTCACCTTTTCCTGTCTATGCAGTTTTGAGCATGCATAGAAGTGATTGCCCTTTCCAATAACTGCTGTTTCAATATCATTCAGACTGAGGCTTATAATTCTGTCCCCAAGCAAGCCTATCTTTTAAGAGCATGGAAAGCAACAGTTACCAGAAAATGTAACTCAAACACTCAAAACAATTCTTCTTTTAACTGGGAATGACTAGAGAATGTTTGCTACATTCTTTGAAATAGAATGGGTTTGAAATTGACAAGCGTTACCTCAGAGCCCAATGTTTTCTCCTGCTATGCAGCTCAGATAGTGGATAACATCATGTACTGAATATTAGAACTTTTTGATTTTTTCAAACCCAGTGACCACTATCAATTCTACCCTAAAACATAGGACTCACTTGTGATTTTCTACAATATGTTTGCTTCTCTGATTTATTTTATAAAAACTAAGTGGTGGTAGGATTGGGTTGGCATGCAGGTTTCAAGACCAGTTGAATATCATTGCTGTATGTAATCAAGATTATAGAAATAAATACAATTTTTGCAGTTTTTGCCCAATTACTTCTTGGTGTTTATGCTTCACACTGAACTATCTTCCTATCTCTTTAGGTAACAGTACGAGCCCTTTGATTGTTCTTGACCAATATGAAGGTAGTGGGATCAGACTTGTCTGCAAATCTGAGAATGTGAGATCTCCTGAGCTTCTGCAGCTGTCATGGATGGATGGCAAAGGACAAGAACTTTCTGCAACTCCCACCACTCTGGGCAAAAGCAGCATTGAAAATTCTGTTCTTCTAGAATGGGGTTCTGGGAGTGCTGTCTCCTGCAGAATCACCAATAAATCTTCAAATACACCAATAGGATCAACTTCCCTTGTAATTGCAGGTGAATGAGAAACAGTGTTGTATAGAAACTGAGGATAAATGTGTAGAATGAACACAATGTTGACCATGAATATTCACAATGCTCCCTAACAATCATATGAACTTTTGGGGGAACGTTGTTAAGTGAAATAAGTTGCCTATGTATATTGAGGATTAGGAGTAAAGAAACAGTAAATACAGTCTTCTGGGTAGGATTTACTTTAATGTTGCTTTTCTACATGGTCCATAGGACTAGGAAAAATTGATCCTATGAAAATTTGAAACATAACAAGAAACATGGATTGTTGCTCAAGTCACATTATGGTTCCACATTGGTCTGAACTAAAGAATTCTGTCAGTGGATGCAGAATTTGCCAGATATCTTTTCTGCTATCTGTAGATATTTATATCTATTTATCGTTGTTATTTTGAAATTTAGTTTAATCTGTGCTTATTGTTTTCTATGGATGAATTAAAAAGGAAAAAAGAAAAAGCAGAGAAGATCTTCTAACTGTTGACTTTGTTCTATTCACAGATATCTTTTTCCCTTCCACCTCCCTGTGCATGGTTGGCTTCTTTGTCATTGCAGTACTTATCATCAATGTCATAATTGTCACCTATTTGAAACTAAACCGTAAGTTTTCCCATTGTTCCAGAACATGAACACGAAGACACAGAGAGTGAGAGACACACACACATTAAATGGGTGTGGGATATCTTTATCATCATATTTCTGGATATGGATAGAGAGAGAGAGGTGGATTGGATGTGCATTAGGGTATATAAAAAACCACAAGCAGAACAAGAAAATTCAGAATATGAAGTTAATCTATAACTAGGTTTATGCCCACTTCCCTACTTTCTGTAGGGGCTGGTTCACATGTCAGGTGTACAACAATTTTTTTTACTATTATTATTGTCGTAGTAGTAGTAGTAGTAGTAGTAGTAGTTATTATTATTATTACAATTATATCCCATTTCTATTCCAAAAAGCTTATAGTGGCATACATGAATGAATGAATGAATCTTTATTTGCATCAACCATCCTCTTGGCACTGTCCATTCCATACTGGCTCTTTCATAGAAGTGTACACCTAAAACCTCAGGAATGACATGTAAGGTAAAGGACCCCTGGACAGTTAAGTCCAGTCAAAGGCAACTATGGAGTTGCAATGTTCATCTCGCTTTCAGGCCAAGGGAGCTGGCGTTTGTCCACAGACAGCATGTGGCCAGCATGACTAAACCACTTCTGGCGCAATGTAACACCGTGACAGAAACTAGAGAGCACAGAAACACTGTTTACCTTCCCACCACAGTGGTACCTATTTATCTACTAGCATTGGCATGCTTTCGAACTGCTAAGTTGGCAGGAGCTGGGACAGAGCACCTCATTGCAGGGATTCGAACCACCGACCTTCTGATTGGCAAGCCCAAGAGGCTCAGTGTTTTAGACCATCACATCACAGAGCCAGGGTTGTCTATGGCCTCCTGTTAAGCATGCACCTGCTCAGAACCGAACATTTATTGTCACATAATGCTTAGAGTCGTTTCCCCCTATAAACAAAGAACATGCATATAAAAATAGAAAGTATCTAAAAAATCTTGTTCTTTATTTTATTTCAGATGATCGTTGGAAGATTGCTTTTTCAGGTAATCACTGTATCACTTTATGGAATGATTTATGGGATTGTGTTAACAGGGGGAATAAGGGGCTGAGCAAAGTCTGCTGGGTGGGGCAGAGTGAAGCCATTCAAGTCCTAACGATGTTGAGGTTCTTACCAGGGCTGAAAGTTTATGCATTGTTTGTTATAAGGTTTGAAGTAGTAATAATTTTATTATTTATACCCCCCCCCCCAAAAAAAAATCTGGCTGGGTTTCCATACATGACATAACAGAGCATGGTTATCAGTTTTTTTATTGCACACCCACCCGATAATTATATATTCTGTGATATGGATTTTAAATGTTTCATAAGTTGATCATCATTTTAAGATTTTGTAAGTCAAATGTTTTGTAAAGGGCACTGAACAAATGTTAATAATACTAATATATCCCTCCCCATGTGCAGAAAATGAAAGGTTAGCATTAGAGGAAGGTAAGCATGGATTTTCTACTCGTCCTTATTAAAATTGCACATGAATTACCCTGAATATGTTTACTTCAGTGACTGGCAACATTGGGCATTCCCTGGCACTGGAATCCCATGGCGTTGGTCCTGCTCTTCCTCACTTGGCTGTCCCCTCTGAGCAAACGGTCCGGTCTGGGACAAGAGTGCAGGGCTGGAGCTACACCCTCCGCTTGACTTGCCCTCTGCATCTGGGGCCAGCACTGTTTATAGCATAGTCCTCTTGGCTAGTTTCCAACAGTGAGCTTTAGCATATTGTGCAGGGGAAGAATATAAGAGTACAGGCCAGTAGATAATATTTATGAACTGAAAGAAAAATGTTTACCTCCCATTCATAATGAAGCGCACAAACTCCCTGTGTATGTGTCTTGGATATCTGTCTAGTATCAGTTGCTGGTTTTCTGGAATATAAAACCAGAACTGGAAGATGAGATACTGCCAGTGGGTCAGATCTTTAATTCCCCACACCCCAAAGGTAGTGTTTGTAGTTGGATGTTACCACTGCTCCCCAACAGAATCCCCTTCTCCTTCGATATATGGGCATAATCCAATAAATGCTAGTGACTTTTAAGGTCTTGCTGATTTGAATGTGAAAATTACATCTGAAATATGGCTTTAAAATCTGATTAATGATATGCTTTTAGCTTATAGCTTTGAAAAGCCCACTCAAAACATAATGAAATTCAGAGTACAGCTCTCTTCCAAATTCCACAGTGCATTCATGTGCATTCCCCCTCATTATCCACAGATGACAATAATATTTCTCTTCTCTCTCTCTCTTTAAGAAAAAGCACAGCTTCAAAGGGAACTAGGTAAGAGTCCCATTCAGTTTCTGCCTGCCATAATGGAACAATACATTGGGGTCATTCATTGTAGATTTCACACAAATATCATTCTATGTTTATGATCCCAGATATAGTTAGAACTGAAGTTTGCACAACTGCTATGGAGATCCAACACTTAAAATTTCACTGTCAATACATTATCATCATTATCATATTTGTTTATATCCTGCCTCTTTCCCTGACAGGAACTCTTGGCAGTTTGCAGATAAAACAGAAACACCAACTTGTACATTTCACTTGTTACACATTTTTAACAATTTAATAACTTTGCTCACCATGTGACTAACTCTCACTCTTTTATTCTTCAGAGAAAGTAAAAGAAGAAACAGAAAAAGGTAATTCCATAGCACTAGCAAGGATGTCAACTAGAAAAATTCTTAATAATAATAATAATAATTTATTTGTACCCCACCCATATGACAGGGTCCTACCTTGCTTGTATTAATAAAATATCGATCCTTTTCATTTTGTTCATTTGCAGAATTCAGGAAAGTGCAAGATAAATTCGGTAAGGATGATTTTCAGTAATATTCAGTAATGTGTTGTGACTGAATGGATGGACGGTGCAACACTCACATATTGTGTTTTGTGTTCACCCAGAGGCTGTTTTCACACATGAGGTTTAAATTGTCTTCATTTCCTATTCCCCCCCCCCCACACACACTGCATTCATAAGCCATAGAATGCACCTGCCAGGTCAAACAACTAGTAGTGTCACTGACAAGAAAAGTGTGTATCTTGTTGAGGTACTTTTTGCCCTCAGATAGGCCCTGGAAGAAACATTATTTTCTCTGCCCAGTGTATCTGTCCAGGAAGGATGTAGCTTGCTGCTTGACTAAGAAGTTATAAGGCATTCCAGAGTCAGGATGCAAAAGCCACCCTCAAAGTGTGCCCCCCTTCAATTTGCACTTTAGGTTTTTTTATTTATTGAAGTTATGCACTGATCGGAGGTCTATAGCTATACTTTAACTTATAAACTACACTTAAGACCTAAACTCAGGCTACATTCAGCTTCAACTGAAGAAGGATTGAGCAAAAACCTTGCACTTCTTTATTTCTCCATGCTTAGTTTTAAAGCCATTCCATCTGATTGGTTTAAACACTCACATTATCTAGGTTTTGTCAGAAGACATTTGTGAAATGGTCGCTGATTGAATAATATCTTCATTTACAGCAAAAGCCGAGCATGAACTAGGTGAGTTGGATCAAAACATGTTTTGATTCTTCCATTCTTCAAATGTAAATTGTTGCACCATTGCAAATCTCACTATTGCCTGTTGTTTTACATTGCAGAGTTCAGGAGGGCATTGTCCTGTGCAGGTATGATCATTTCTGAATATAGAACACCTTTAGCAGTTGTCAGTCTATATTCTCAAGGCCAAATGAGATAGTATAGTATATTAAAGACTTCCTTGCATTTAGTGTGCCCGTTTTTGAAAATACAGTATCTCAGAAGACTAATAAATTATTGTAGGCGGGTGGGGAGTTTAACTCTCTTCCCTTGACCGACTACATTCCTGAAAAAAATCACACCCCCAAAGCTGCTATCTGCATATTCGTTGCTGTGAATGTTGGCACCAACGAGACCCTTCTTCCCAATGCAAGCAGCATCAATGGAGGAGCCATTTTCATCTGGACCACAGCAAAATAAAAAAGGTTAAACTTCCCTTATCCATCTGCTGTGATTTTGATAACTGTCAACTCCCCACAACAATTGCAATCTGCACTTTAGAAATATGCATATTGATGGATATACAGTATAGTGAAAGTCATATCTATTTTGGTCTTCCCTCCAATCTAGAACTACATAAGAATCCCTTTATACAGTGAATTTTTTTTCTTTAAAAATGTTTAGGGGTACTCTCATTTTGACTCAAGAAAATCACAATTTGGGAAAAATAAATACAGTGGATGGACAAAAGTACAAAGATTCACAAAATGTTTAGGGGAATGCATACCCAAGAAAAAGCACTGCATAAATACAACATGGAGAGTGCATTAAATTAGACTCCATATGGTGGTAATACCCAAGGATTTGGTTGAATGTAAGTGGACAGTGGTTTATGAGGTGGGTCAGAGTTATTTCACCATACCACTGCAAGTGGTCATAAGCAATGACCTCGCACAAAAAAGATCCCTGTGTTTAATATTCTTTTTGTAAATGACATTATTGTTTCTTCCTGCTCTCTAGTCGATATCACTCTGGATCCGAAATGCACACATGCCAAACTCATCATCAAAGAGAAGAATAAAGTCAAATATAATCATTCCCCCTTAGAACAACCAAAAGATCCTAAAGGACCTCTGATTGCAGTGGCAAATGAGGGGTATAGTAAGGGGGAGATGTACTGGGAGGTGGAGGTTGGATACAAATGTGAGTGGGAGCTGGGAGTACTTACTATAACTGCAAGAAAAAGGCTAGAAGAGGAGAAGTTGGAAAAGCCACTAGAGGAGGGATATATTGGTATACGATGGTTCCAGGGTAAGTTTCATTGCACTGGAGGAAACAGCCTAATTGATGGCCAGAATGAAGAATGTGAAATTGTAGGTGTTTTTCTGGACATGAATGAGCAAGTGCTGTCATTTTATAATGTCCAGAAGATGTGCCCTATTCGGTCAATCCCTTATCTATTCTCTGAGGAAATGTATCCTTTCTTCAATCCTGGGAGTGATGATAGGTTCTTGGAAGTCCGATCAGTAAGCATCCCTAAATGTTTAATATCCCTGTGAAATAAAGTACTTCCGATGTTTTCTACATGTCACTGAGCCTTGTGTAAGAACTAGTTTACACCTGCTGCTTTGTTTTTGATTATTATTTTTTTTATACCTAATGACTCGCAGTTAATGTAAATGCTCGATTAGGAAGCCTAACTTTTGAAGTGAGGTGCTCTGCCTGTGTTTGCAAGTCATCATTGTTAGATGTTGTTTCCATCAGATGATAATCATATATTATTGAACCAGCCTAAAGTGATTGATGGAGGGAGTGCTATCCTGGAAACAGAAACCAAAGGGCAGGTATCTGTTGCAGGTATTACTAGATCTAGTTCAGAAGAAGACAGATTCATTCCTGAAACAGAAAAAGAAGACATCCTTCATGCTCTTTCAGCTCCAGGAGGAATCAGACACATTTGGGCTAGCTTTTTTTGTATTGATTTTGTCCCTGGAGAGCACATACCACAAGTTACTAATATGTCTTGTCTCCAGATATGCAACAGGTTTGGGGGGTTCCCCACCACAGATTGTTGGATTTTGTTTTGTTTTGCAGAATATGCAGAACATCCCATTGGTCAGCAATTCTGTACATATCAATAACTGGAGAAGACCAGGAAACCTAGTCTATGAAATCTACTGTTTATAGTAATCATTAAAATAAAATATTTTGTATATTGTTATTTTTAAAAAATATATGAAATATACAATATATACAGTATAATATGAATATGTATTTTTCTTGGTATATTAATAATAGAAAAATAAATAAATTTGAAAGAAGATTTATGAAACATGAAATTACTGTTATATCACAGACTGCAATCATCATTCTCATGGTCATCAACTGTAAACAGCACAGCACAGAAGGACTACTTATTTCAGTCATGTCACTACTTTTTTCAGCACAATATGTGTATTGATATATTGGTTATATCTTTGTACCTTTTTCATCAGGTGCTGGAATTTTTATACGGTCAGTAACATTAAGCAAAAATGAGACAATTGTCAGTGGGTTTAGAATCTGGAACTTAAAAACTGCAGGCATATGGTATAACTTCTGGGATGGGTGACAATATTCCTCCTTGAAAAAGCTATTTGTATAGTTTATTCTGATCACAACATTTTTATTTAGATCAGTAATCCTATTAGTGGAAATTTAAAAAACAATGACTAGGGAAAGAACTACTTTTTACTAAAAAGAATTGGGACTTTCACCAAACATGACACCCCTGTGTCAACTCGTTCTCACCCTCTGGAATGTGTAACACAACTTAGCTCTCTCCATGAGTCACTTTAGGGTGAGGAATTGGATTTACCCCATGTACTGAATCCATCCCTTTCCAACACCACCAGCCATGTTTGACAAATGGGTGGAGCCACCTACTTGTCTATCATCTGACACCTTGTGACAGTTTTTCCATTGCATACATGAATTTGAATAAATTTGCAAGCACAGATGGTCACGTATGACTTCAGAGGTAGGTCAGATAGATGTGGCTTGGCCATGTGGCTTTGCAGCCCAAATGGGAAGTCCTAAGCTAGCTGTTCTCCACTGCTGCCCTACTTTTATTTAAAGGACAAGATTTAGATCAGCCCTAAAAAATATAACAGAGGTTATAAATCATGCAGGGAGCCTACACATATAGAGAAACTTCTAAGTGCAAAGGTATGCTCAATGTGATGATGGGTGGGCGGGAATGAGGAATAGCACAACCTTTGAAGCCAAATATTAAGGGAGTCAATGTAAAAGGGGGGAAATGTTGTTGTTGTTGTTGTTGTTGTTGTTGACAACACGCCTTTTTCCATAATGGAATTTAAGGTGGCTTGCAGATAAAACAAGAATCACTAAAAGCATAATTAAAAACAATTAAACATTGATAGAATTAAAATGATACACGTCTATAAAATCTGTTTAAAACCTGCAAATAATTACAATAAAAACATCACAACAACAGCCGTTTCATTAAAAGCAGTCAGTTCTGTTGTGTCGTGGGTTCTGGTAGCAAGAAGTCCAGCTACACGTCTTAGTGAAAACAGCTCTTTATTGTAGGGATTAGACAAGACTGGGGATGGGGGGTAGGGAAAGCTCTATTTATAGACACATTGGGACTGAGGGAAAAGATACATTTTAGCGGGAACCAATAATATTCAAACTTTCCGGCGGGACCCAATCAGGCTGTGGATTGTGATTGTACACTTCAAATTGACCAATAACAATACTTTACCCTGCTGCCAGAATATCTTATTTAATACACAACACTCCCCCGCACCCAGTTGATACTATACACATAATCTTTCAAGTGTTGCGGAGGTCTTCGAGTCCTACCGGATCACCTAACCCCCGGTGTGTCACTCCTTGGACTGTCCGTGGTCAGACTTCTATGGCCGTAAATAAATTCTATTCTGGTAGGTGAGTCAAGATGGCGCTGAGGTAAGACGCACTTGCCGGAGCTCCTTTTGAATCCTCCTTAAAATTGTGTTGTGGCTCCCAGCCTTTCAAGTTTTTGCTTTGAAGATTGTACCAGGGTGTTGGAGTTCATGCTAGGAGTTCACATTGCCGATAATTGTGAAGCCAGCATCGTAAATCAGTTTTAATGAGCAGATAATTGTATTCTCCGGCAGCCTTGGAAGCAGCTTTCGACTCACTGGTTTTCCGCCAGCTCACGCCCAGTTGCCGAGAGGTTTTTTTTTTTAAATCATTTTTATTACCTTTTATTACCTTTTAATCACTGCTATTTTAAACGACTCATAACGATGGGTCAAGGCAAACGACTAAGGGACTGTGATGAGGCTTTGCCCCCCCAAGAGCCAAACAACCAAAATCCGACCCCCCCGTGTCTGGCAAATGGAGTGGCCCCACTGAACACTGCTATATGGTGGAAACTCAGAACCGTTTCTACCCACTAATGTCCTCAGAAACAACGTCAACACCAGAGGAATTGTTTTCACCTCAGATTAAAATTGCAAACGACAAGCCTGGAGGAGAGAGTGTCCCACTCAAGGTGGTACAAGACACCGGAACTGAGGACTGCGCAAGACAAGAACAACATGAACATCTCCATCTTGTGGTCAGAACCCTTAACTGTATATTCAAGAAGATTGATGTGCTATCCTCCCAGCTATGTAACCTCGGGCAGAAAATTGATAACTTCTGGCTAAAGTCTAAGCCAACTGTAGATACGGGGGAATTGAAGTTCCAGAGAACCTTACCCTCAACCAAAAAAGGAAGTGTGATTCCTAAATATAGACCAAATCCTGCACTGAAACATCAAGCACTGTCCCTGCAACCCAAGAAAATCTGCCTAACCATCTGGGCAGGGTCAGCAAGGTGGCTCACTCTGGGTGGGGTCAAAAAGCATCTAAGCAATCTCCTAAACATAGAGACCACACAATGCGATCTTATTGCAGTATTACCTTTGAACCAGCACTTCAGGCCTCAGAAAGTAATGCTTGCGTTTTACTCTCCAAGGATCCCTTCAGTTATCATCAGGCAGAAATCACTCTTGGCTAGGTATGATATTACCCCAACGAGAGTTTTTATGGACAGTAAGATCCACCCCCTTCTACTCGCCGGCCACGGCAAGGAGCAGACTCTGTCGGAGAGGTCGGGAACACCTCGGGACATCGAGCCTCCTCAGCCGGAGGATATCCATCTGCACCGGAACTGGACTTACTCTACGCCCTCACGAGCTCTAAAGAAACCCACCGGCGCAAGTAATCTTCTGACTCCGCCGGAGGAAAGAGAGCTTTTAGCCGCCTTTGGCAACCTCCCACCGAGGGAACAACAAGAAATAATTGATAGACTAGAAGTACTTAATCAACAGCTCATACATGTCCAGAGGAACGGAAAAGTCCTGCTCACTTTTCAGGATAACCCTGTCAGCCCTTCGGAGCCGTGTTTTAAGGAAGCAGGAAGTCTTCCTTACCTTAGTTCAGCTCCTAAACCTCTGCCTCTCCCACTTGAGGGCAAAACCCACCGATGCTTGGCAGACCCAGGTTTTGTCTCACAAGTAGGCTCCTCATCTCCACTCTTGATAAATTTTGACTCGCCCCCCAAGAGCTCCCCGCTGAAGAGTGTAGCCCAGAGCTCCTTCCATCTTAACAATTCCTTACCAACTAATTCATCAATGCCGGAACTGGAGTCCTCATATTCCCCTGAGCGGCATAGACCCGACATACAAACGACACCAGTATGCCAAGCATCCCCAGTACCTTCGCCAGCATCAGGACAGGGGAGTGTGGCACCTACATCAAAAAATGGCCCGGATTTGATTGAAGACCCGGCCGGACATATAAATCAACTGGTTTCATCGGCGATCTTTAGACCTCGCGGTGGGGCAGTCTTAGCAAATCCAGTGGAGTTTCCCACTGAAGTGTCCGCCCATGGGCTAGCCTGCAGGAGACCTGTCCTGTTGCACCAGTCAGAACACCTTACTACCAACTTCAAGACTAGGTACCCCCCGCAGGTGCCAGCCCTGCAAAGTAAAATAACTGACTTTTTTGTGGGGCCTGCCCTGCCCCCTAAGGACACACACCTCTCCCTGAAATGACAGCGAATTGGACGCAACAGGAACTCGCCCCTATCAGTCCTCAGCTGGAATATTGCGGGCTGGAGGGGGAAAAAACTTGATCCAGAATTCTTGGAGTATATTAACCTGTTTCATATCATCTTGTTCCAAGAAACGTGGGAAGAAGAGAAAATGGTTTTAAATGGCTTTGAGCTTCTAGAACTCCCTGCCTGCCCCTCCCTGAAAGGAGGCCGCCCTAAAGGGGGCCTAATAATAGGCATCTCCCTCAAGCTACATTCAAAATTTACTCTAGTACAGGCCTTGCCTCCTTACGCCCTTACCGGGCTGATTGCGGGGGAAAAGATTTCACTACTAGTTACAAATGTCTACTTTCCACCTGGGGGTTCTTCCCCCGAACTTGGCTCTAAATGGGACTCGCTAGAAGAGCATTTGCTCTCATGCTATGTTAAGTTTCCTAATACCCCGGCCATAATAGGTGGCGACTTTAACGCCCGCACAGCAGCAAACTGGGACTCGCTGACCAAAGCCAAATGGTGGGTTACTCCAAACCTTGATAATTATGATCAGGAACATATCATGAGGAGAACTTCTAAAGACCATAGAGTAAATGAGGCCGGAGTACTCCTCTATCAAATGGCCATCCGTTTAAATCTGGTCCCCTTAAATGGCATATGCCTCCCTGATATTCCTGGGGATTTTACCCACCTGGGCGTTAAATCTAACAGCGTCCTCGATTACCTTTTGGTTTCCAGGGATCTACTTAAGTGCATTTCCACCTTTAAGATCGAGAATGTACAATCTAGTGATCATCTTCCCCTTGTAGCCAAGCTTTCCCTGAACTGGCAGTCGGAGGCTCATAGACATGCGACCCAGATGGTAACCAACGAAACTCTCCAAGTAAGAGGAATCAAATGGTCGGAGGCCCAGGCTCAAAGGTATCAGGAATTCTTTCAAAAAGAAATTCTTGGGCTCCATCCCAACATAGGCTCTGCCTCAGACGAGCATAGCATAGTGCTGAAATGCTTCCTTCATCTTACGACTGATCTTACGGCCTTCTTCAGGTTACCACCCCAAATAATAAATCGAAATGAATATACCTACGGTGCCCCCTGGTATAATTCTCAGTGCAAACAAGCAAGACAGCGCCTTCGTGCCATATATAATGTATATAAGACCTCTGGTGCATCTACTTTGCCAGCTAGTTATGCACAAGCCAAGCTAGTTTACAAACGCACGCAGAAAATGGCCAAACGTGAGTGGCAACACAATCGCTGGCAGGCTTTGATTACTGCTTCAAAATCGCACAGATCCAGGGAATTTTGGTCCTTGATCAACAGAAGGGTGAGGAAATACCCAAGGGCAGTCATCCCTGCACCGACATGGGAATTGTTCCTGAAGAAATGCTTCTCACAGGCAGATGCTCCCTCTGTCCACCTGATGCATCTGTTTACCCACCTACCTATTTGGCCTCCCACCGATCCTGATGAAATAGCCAAGCTAATAGCTCAGCTGAAACCGGGTAAAGCCCCAGGGTCCGACCTGATCCCTGCTGAAGCCATTAAACTACACCCAAAATGGTGGGCTGGCATCTTGGCCAAAACCTTCGATGCAATCAACGCTTCCGGCCTTATCCCCAAAATATGGAAGGAGGCCATTATAGTACCAATTCATAAAAAAGGATCTCCAACAGAACCGGAAAACTACCGTAACATCAGCCTCCTTTCAATCATAGGGAAAATCTATGCCCGCTTCTTGCTGACTAAACTATCGAGATGGGTAGATGAGACTAACCAGATTGGCCATGAACAAGCAGGGTTTAGAACTAAACGCTCTACAACTGATCATGCGATAGTTCTTTATCATCTTGCACGGAAGTACTCCTCTCCTCCCCGGGGCTACCTCTGTGCCGCCTTCTTAGACCTAAAGGCAGCCTTTGACAGCGTTCCTAGAAATATCTTATGGGAGAAACTTGCGAAACAGGGTATTGATAGAAGACTCTTATGGCTTATAAGTCAGCTCCACGAAGGTACCCTTGCCAGAGTGAGACTTACTCCTGCGGGTGACCTCACAAATTCGATACCAATAAACAAGGGAGTTCGCCAAGGATGTATATTGGCTCCCTGTCTATTTAACCTATTCATCAGCGACATGCGAGCACCCCTAGTTAACTCATCTCCAAGTACACACGCGCCTAGACTAGCGGACTACCGCTGCCCACTCCTTTTATATGCGGACGATGCGGTAATTCTATCTTACTCACGTGTTGGACTAACCAGGGCTTTGAAGATCTTTGCCACGTATTGTCAACTCAACCAATTAACCATTAACCATGTTAAATCCAAGATTCTGATTTTCTCCAGAAGTCGGAGATTATACGAATGGAAGCTTGGTGGAGCAAAAATAGAGCAAGTTCTAAAATTTCAATACCTAGGAGTTATTTTTCAATACAATTTGGGGTGGAAAGCTCAAATTCAACACCTACTTAACAAGGCCAAAACTCTGTCATATGCGCTCCTCCGATTCTTTTTTTCGGAGGGAGCTTTGCATGTTCCCTCGGCCCTAAAGGTGTTCAAGGCAAAAGTGGTGACCGTGCTTGCTTATGCTGCCCCGCTTTGGGCTGCAATGACAGATCTTGCCCCTCTTGAGACGCTGCAAAATCAATTCCTACGTCGGCTCCTAATGCTCCCCCTGTGCGTAAGCAATGCAGCCATTCGACTAGAATTGAAGATTGCATCCCTAGAAACTTGCCTGTGGAAGCAAGTCTTCAATTATTGGTTAACATTGTGGCATAGATTACCAAACCACTACCTTGTCCAATGCTTATGGCGAGATGAATTCTCTAGCCTTTGGACTAGTAGAATTCATGCCAAACTCCTGAGTTATGGAATCTCTCCTTCAGATTCCCTAAAATTAGATCAAATTACTGCTCAAAGACTGATCCGCCAAAGACTGGATGACATCGATCTACAGCAAAATTATATGCTGGGGGGAGGTGTTTGTTCGCCCCAGAACATCGGTATCACTTTAACTTACCGCGTTCCATCATACCTCTCCTCCCTTTCGACTGTTGTCCATAGACTGGCCTTCACCAAAGCGAGGTTCAACGTTTTTCCCTCCAACGTCCTGAGACATAGATTCTCAAAGGGCCAAGCCTCCGCCATGTGTGAATGTGATAAGGAGACACTGGAGTCTCTCCAGCACATTATGTTCACTTGCCCCTTGTTCAATGTGCCACGGGCAAATTTGTTGGGGTCAATCATACAGAAACTAGAGGGCACCCCACCAGAATTCCACCTCGCCCAAATCTTGCAGGATAAGGATACTCATACGACCCTGAAAGTGGCAAGGTTCCTGGTCGCTGTCCTTACCCAAAAGCGACGCCAAGGAGCACTACAGGCTAGCTAAGGCGTAGTATGCCATTCTATTTTATTGTATTTTATTGTATTGTGGTGTTTTAGCGGCTGTTGTTCCCACTTGCACAAGTTGTTATCTATGTGTTTTTTTGTTTTTGTTTTTACTTGTATGGGCCTATGGCCGTAAATAAATTCTATTATCTCCCCAATAACCTCGGGTACCTCAGCTGGAGCTGTGTCACTAGCTGACTCTCTAGGCTGACTAGTTGTCCCCGGGTTAGGTTCATCAGTGGTGATCTCGGTTTCCTGACTCTCTGAGCCCTCCACCTCCTGTGGCCCGGAGTCATCCTGACTAGACTGCTGCGATTCACTGGACGCCGGCAGAGTTGTGCGCGGCTCCTCCCCACTCGGGCTTACCCTGCTTGGAACCCGGCGCCTTAGCTGGTCAATGTGGCGGCGCATTACTCTGCCATCCTCTAACGTTACAAAATATGACACTGGCCCACTGGGTCGGGTGACCACCCCCGGCACCCATGCTGGTCCCCTTGCATAGTTCCGGACCCAAACCAAATCCTCTGTTGTCAGGTATCGGGTTCTGTCACCCTCGGCAGCCGGTGGTTCTCTTGTATCGCGGCCCGGCACCTTGTCAGGGTGGACATAGTCTAGGATTGTGGCCAACCTCCTTCCCATTAATAATTCAGCTGGGGACTTGCCTGTGGATGCACACGGCGTTGTGTGCTGCAGGAACAACATCCTTGCAATGCGAGCAGACCAATCCCCTTCCAAGAGGCGTGCTATTGCACCCTTGGCTGTGCGCACCATCCGTTCGGCTTGGCCGTTCGTGGATGGATGAAAGGGAGCCGAAGTTACCCCCCTAATGAAGTTATCGGCCAGGAATGCCCTGAACTCTTGGGACACAAAAGCCGCCCCGTTGTCTGATACTATGGTCTCGGGTAACCCATGCGTTGCAAACAAAATGTGAAGGGCCCTGATTACAGCAGCTGAGGACATGTTTGGCACAATTGAGACCTCCAGCCATTTCGAGTAGGCGTCTACTACAATTAAGAACACCTTTCCCTGATACGGCTCTGCAAAATCTACATGGAGCCGACTCCACGGTTTCTTAGCCCGCTCCCACCAATGCACTGGTGCTCTGGGCATTTCTGGGTGCACCTCCTGGCACGCTCGACAGGTGCGCACCCATTGTTCAATGTCCTTGTCCATCCCTGGCCACCACACATAGCACCTGGCTAACGATTTCATCCGAACCATGCCCGGATGACCCATGTGTAATGTGTCTAACACCTCATTCTGTAGCGACCTTGGAATAACCACCCTATCGCCCCACAATATGCAACCCTTATGGAGAGACAGCTCATTTTGTCTTGCCATGAAAGGTCTAAATTTCTCTTCCTGAGTCCCACTTGGCCATCCCCTCCCCACCCACACAAGGACATGGGCGAGGACGGGGTCCCTTTTAGTTCTCGCGGCGATGTCGACGGCAGTCACGGGTGGTCCGGGAAGTGTCTCCATCATCATGACGTGCTCGGCCGGAGCTGGGTCGTCGTCGGCTGCTCCAGGTAGTGGTAGACGACTCAGCGCGTCCGCATGGCACAACAGCTTACCCTTCACATGACACAGTTCGTATTGAAATCCATTCAAAAAGATGGACCATCGGAGCATGCGTGGGGACAAGATTTGAGGCGTTTGTTTATGCGGGCTGAACAAACCCAGCAAAGGCTTGTGGTCCGTTTGAATTGTGAAAGGGCGGCCGTACACGTAGTCATGGAACTTCTTGATTCCTGTGACTATAGCCAGTGCCTCCTTATCAATCTGGGCATAGTTCCGCTCTGTGGGGCTCAAGGTTCTGGAATAGAATGAGATTGGACGCTCCGACCCATCCGCCTCCCTGTGACTCAAGACAGCCCCCACGCCATATTGTGAGGCATCACACGCCAGCACCAATGGTTTAGCAGCATCATAGTGGGCGAGTGTACTTTCCTTTGACAGCACGCCCCGCAGCGTTTCAAAAGCTCTCTGTTGCGGTTGCCCCCAACGCCATGCACACTTCTTTTGGAGTAGCCGATGCAGTGGTTCGGCTATCGATGCCTTGTGTGGCACAAAGGCGTGATAGAAATTGACGAGGCCCAAGAAGGACTGCAGCTCAGCCTTGTTACTAGGTGTTGGTGCTGCGGCGATAGCCTTAACCTTGTCTTCCATGGGGTGGATGCCAGCAGCATCAATTCTGTACCCTAAGAAGTTCACAGCTGCTACCCCAAAACTACATTTCTCTTTTTTAAGTTTCAACCCCGCATCCCGGAATTTGCATAGGACTGCCTGGATGCGTCCCAGTAGTTCTTGAGCATCCTTGCCCGCGATTAACACATCATCAAAATACGGCAGGACACCTGGCAGGCCCCGTAACAGGCGCTCCATAAGACTTTGAAATATGCCAGGTGCCACGCAGACTCCAAACTGCAGCCTATTCACCTTAAAGGCGCCCTTGTGCGTCACAATTGTCTGGATTTCTGCGGACGCTGGAGTCACTGGAAGCTGTTGGTATGCCTGTGCCAAGTCAATCTTTGCAAACACCTTGCCCCCAGCCAGCTTCGCTAATAGTTGGGACACTACTGGGATTGGATAAGAGTTGCCCCTGATGGCCTTATTAATCGTACATTTGTAATCCGCACAAATTCGTATTTCCCCGTTAGCCTTCAGGGGTGTGACAATGGGTGTTTCCCATTTAGCAGAGTCCACTGGTGAAAGCACCCCTTGCTGTATTAGCTTCTCCAATTCAGTCTCTATTTTAGGCTGTAGCGCAAATGGAACCCGCCTGGGTTTGAGGCGGATTGGCGCAACCCCCAGGTCCAGTTCTAAGTCAATTGGAGGCCCTTTATAACATCCTAACTCTCCATTAAATAGCTCCCCAAATTCCGTGTACAGGGTGCTAAATGTCTCGGAAGCTATCTGGACCGTGTTCAGCCCTGAGATTCCCAACCCTAAGGCCGGGAACCAGTCTGTACCCAGCAGGCTAGTGCGCTTCCCTTTTGCGATCACAAGCTTTAATACGGCCTCCCTCTCGCGGAACTGTACGTTCACTGCGCACATCCCCAAAATGTCAATGCGGCCGGCGGAGTAGGATTGTAGAGTAGCCGGGAAGGGCTCCAATCTCGGAAGCTTACCTCTAGGAAATAACGATCTGGCCGTGTCCTCCGAGACGATGGAGAATCCGGATCCGGAGTCCACCTCCATGTTACATGGCTTCCCTTCGATTAGGACCCGCACAGCTGGTTTCCCTTGGGCTGGGAATGGCACAGTTCTGCCCTGGATTTGCGTGAGGTAGTTGCAATCGTCGAGTTGGTGTGTCGCTGTGGATGTCCTCTGACCCCTTGATTTCGCGGACCCCGACGTGCCACTCGACTTGCAGACCCTGGCTATGTGCCCCGTTTTCCCACAAGCATGACACGTAGCATCTCGGAACCGGCACTTTCTTCTCTCATGTGATCCGCCGCAGCCAGGGCAGACCCCTTGCCGACCTTTATTTGCTGTGCTCTCCTGTCGCACCATCTCTATTCCCCGCACAGGGCTTTGGTTGGGGCTGACATCCTGGTTGTCCACGGTGTTGGTTGACTCTCCAGCTCGCTTTTCGGCTCGCTGGCCCGGGTTTTGCTCCTCTCTCTCAGCACTTTCTGTCGCAATGGCCTCACGGAGCGCTGTCGCGAGATCCATGTCTTGTTTTGCTGCAATCCGCCTGCGGCCCTTGCTGCTGCGAAGACCGCACACAAACCGATCCAGCAGGGCCTCCTCCAAGTTAGCGAATTTGCAGTGTCTCGCCAGCTTTCTTAATTCGGTGAGAAAAACTGCTACCGTCTCGCCAGGTCGTTGTTGCCTCTTATGGAATTCGATGCGCCATGTCATCTTCGACGCTGTAGGATTAAGGTGACTCGAGAGGTGTTCCGTAATGCTCGCGAACGACGCCTCCCGCAGGGTTGTGGGGGCCAGAATTGCCCGAGCCAACTCAAAGGTCTCTGCCCCGCAGCAACTCAGGAACAACGCCTTTTTCCTTTCCTCGTCGGTGACCCCTTTTGCAGCCACGCTGAATTCAAAGCGCTCGAGGTAAGCATCCCAGGCCTCAGTTGCTCCGGGCTGAAATGGTTCCATGAACCGTGACGCAGCCATCTTAGTGGACTGATCTGTCCTGTCAGTCACAGGGAGTCTTGTCGCCAGAATCAGGTCGCTAGGGTCAACAGCCCTCAGCCGGCCTAATTCAATCCCACCTTCGTCGCCAGTATGTTGTGTCGTGGGTTCTGGTAGCAAGAAGTCCAGCTACACGTCTTAGTGAAAACAGCTCTTTATTGTAGGGATTAGACAAGACTGGGGATGGGGGGTAGGGAAAGCTCTATTTATAGACACATTGGGACTGAGGGAAAAGATACATTTTAGCGGGAACCAATAATATTCAAACTTTCCGGCGGGACCCAATCAGGCTGTGGATTGTGATTGTACACTTCAAATTGACCAATAACAATACTTTACCCTGCTGCCAGAATATCTTATTTAATACACAACAAGTTCCCCAAAGCCTGTTGGAACAAGAAGGTCTTCAGCTGCTGGCAGAAGGACAAGGAGAGAGCCAGTCTAGCTCCTCCAGGGAGGGAGTTCTTGAGTCTGGGAGCAGCCAGTGAGAGTAGCAGGACCAAGGATGCCAACTTTTATAAAATATTGGAGGGAGAGTTAAGTCCCACACAGCATAATCAATCACAAGACACAACATGCATACATTTGGATGGCAGTGCCCATCAACGGGGGTGGTGGCCCCCTCAAACATTTTAGGGGGGGCGAAGGGATCTTGATCTCTAGGAGTTGGCTCCTATGGACAGGACCATAGGAGCTGCACCCCGTCTCAATCAGGACCTGCCCCTTCTCTCTTGGCTCTCAGCTTCCTCCTTGGGGCTCACCATTTCCCCCTAGCCCACACCATCCTGCTGACATCTCCACTGTGGCCATCACAGCTGTCACAGTTGCTACCACTTTGAAACCTACAACAACTTGACTTTCCAGCCAACATACTTCCAGATGCCAGCGCTGCACCTCGTCCAGAAGGAGAAAGACAAGTGGTTCTGTCTTTTGGTTCCACGGTCTGGTGTAAGCCAACTGACTCATGCCACAGTGTAAAACTAAAACATGTGTGTCTTTTTGTCTTTTGTTCTGGCATGGCCAGAGCATGGGAGCCAAAATGGAGCATCCAGAACTAGGATTCAGAAGCTATGGTGGCTCCAGTAAATCCAGGATGTCACACTTAAAATAGGACGGTTGCATGGTATGCACTCTGCTTAAGGATAGTGTGTTTAGAGCCCTGTTGGTGAAAACAGGATATGAGACTCTTGGCTAAGATGCCAATGAGGTATATAGGCCAAGAAAGTAGGAGCAGAATTTATTGATCTGAACTATGAAGCGACCATATCTTTTAGCTGTAAAACTACCAGGGCAGAAAGGGTGTGTAACAGTTAATTATTGAAAGGGAGCGAAGGTTAGATACGCAGGCAGTTGAGAATTATTCTTCCTTGTTTGCTCTCCTTCTCTGAATTCTGTGGTGACACACCCATCTGAGGCACAGTCATAACCATTTTATTCTGATTCAGTGAAGGGAGGATTAGTTAGAAATCTAGTCTTTGTTGTATTTGTCAATGACAATTCATCAGTTTCAGATATATTACTGTACCTTTTACCGTACTTTTTCGGTTCATGTAGTACAAAGAAGATCTTGACAAAGACATGGAAGGTGACTTGTTGCTGATTGGCTCTTGTGGTAGAAAGAGGGCCGATCCTTTCTACTCCAGCCACCTATTCATGTAGAGCTAAGCCCGCCTTTTTTCAAATTTGATGCTACTGGATGCCACCTGATCACTATTACAGGTTGTTGCTGTTTTAATCCAATGAATGAAGAAGTCTAAAGGTAAGGTTTGGAAGAAGTCATGTGGATATGGATCAGAGGAATGGATTATTGGCTCATATTTCAATTCATTTGCAAAAGATATTGTCCAGTTTCTGAGAATTAACTGTAAGTATGAGAGGTCTTCAGGTGTGGCAAACTGGTTTTTTATGTTATTTTTTATTATGGAAGATGATCCTGGTCTGTCTCTACTTTTAGAGTTGTTCACTAATTATGCTTGGTGGGGTGATTTTTAATGTTTTAATAAAGATAGGGGCAAAGGGGTGAGAGAGAGAGAGAGAGGGAGGGAGGGAGGGAGGGAGGGAGGGAGGGAGACCTATAGCACAATTTTAAAAAGCTGTGGATATCTTTACGAAGAAGAATTAAACCTTTACAAAGATGAATTAAACTATTGTCTCCTTTATTGGCTATACAAATCTACTGGTACGCTTGACAAAAACTTCTCTGCTCTTTTTTGCAAGTAATTTGATACCGCTATTTATAAAGCACCCAAAACGTCCCAAAATTATTTTTGAATATGACTGTAATTTCCAGTGAATATCCATGCAAGTGATATTTTTAGTCATTTGGAATTACACACCCTGTCAGATATGTTAAATCTCTCAGAGTGATTTTAACATGGAAAATTCCCAAATTATATGCAATATATTTATTATTATTATTATTATTATTAGCCATCTGCTCCCACTGCATGGCTGCTGCTGCTGCATTGAGAGAAGCAACCAGCTGAATAGACTCACCTCACTCACCCGCCATCTGACTCCAGCATCAGATGGGGGCCATATGCAATAACGAGAGATCAACTGCCTGTTGGCACTGGGCGAACATTGGGTCCAATGTCCAGCTCTTTTCTTCTCTGCCCCCATGCTTCCTGGGGTCTTCTCTTCCTGTTGGTCATTCCCTTTTTAATCCTGTTGGAGTCTGCTTAGCTGACCCCGGCAGCTAGACCTCTCCTGGGGGAGAAACATGAAGAAGGGCCTCAGATCATGATTGCGGGGTCCAGGTTGATTCCTATAGGGAGAAACAAAATAAAAAAATTCCTTCCGGTAGCACCTTAGAGAACAACTAAGTTTGTTATTGGTATGAGCTTTTGTGTGCATGAAGAAGTGTGCGTGCACATGAAAGCTCATACCAATAACAAACTTAGTTGGTCTCTAAGGTGCTACTGGAAGGATTTATTTTTATTTTTTTTCGACTACAGCAGACCAACACGGCTACCTACCTGTAACTACTCCTATAGGGAGAGACAGCCTTATGCATAGGATTGTGCAGTCGGCTGATGATGGAGATGCAGTTGATGCTGATGATAAACAGACACTTAACCTCCACCTGCAAGGGCAACTTGTGGGCTGCCCAGGGTGGAAAAAGAGGGAGCAAACACTCAAAACAAGATCCAGGTTAAGGATGAGGAAGGAGGCAACACAGCTTCTAATTTAGAAGGACTGTAAAAAAAAAAATTGGCAGGGAACCTGGAAATATCACATTTGTCACCCATTCTGTGGGGAAGTTTATCAATTAACTGAAATCCAATTCTAAAAATTATTCTGTTCACAGATGATAATAGGTTTGTGTTGAGTAGTCAGGACAAAAGCCATGCATTGTTTAACCAACTTTCCCCCCCTTTTTATGCTGCCAGAGATCTGGATGGCTGCCTGGTATTTCTCAACACAATGGAGGGAGTACTGAAGAGTATCTTCGTGGTTGGTGTCGCTATTATCAGTTATGTTGGAGAATGGAAGAAGTGTAAGAAGCAATTTGCTCTCCCCACAAACACTGGTTGATTTGTCATTATAGTTCTTATATACAGCATTCCACAAAATTGTTTTCCCATAATAATGCAATTATGACCTACCAGGACTTCAGGGGGGGGGAACGGGACACCATTTTATTATGCTTGTACTGAGATCACATAGAACTCAAACTAATTCAAAGGTGCTGTTTTTATTTCCTTACAGCTGTTTCTATTAAAGGAACTGTCAGCCCTGAAATTGTCCAAATTGGACAAGATGTGATATTGCGCTGCCAAGTAGGAGGCTGCACATCCTCCAGGCTACAAGTCCACTTATATAAGTGGGAAGGCTCCAAAAATCAAACCTTGTACAACCACAATAGAACAGAGGAGCAGCACATCTTTCAAGAAAGTAGCATAGCAGAGAACAACACTCACAAAGGATACTATGAGAATGGATTCCTTGAAGTGACTCTCCTCCAGGTGCAGCTAGCAAATGGTGGGCAGTATGTGTGCTCCGTGATGTGTGGTGATGTCTATGAAGAAGATATTGTGGAGGTGACAGTGGAAGGTAATTATGAAGCCTTGGATGCTATCTCCCTCATCCATGACTTGTGGATACTTGGTTTATACTACTGAGACAAGGTAGAAGTCTCAGAAGGACTTGAGGGTTGAGGAGGTGAAGTGCTCTCTCTCTCTCTCCAGGCTTTCTGTCCCCTTGTGTGGGAACCTAGATTGTTTGCCCCTGACATTGGGTAATTGGAATAGATTAGGAATTCTTCAGGTTTACGAAGTACCTCACTGCCCAGCAGTCTACATACCTGAGCTGACAGAGTTAGTCTCAAAGTCTCTGCTGAGTAATCCCAGACTGTTGGTTCTGGGGGACTTCAGCATCCTTGCCAAGGCCATTAACTCTGTGGTGGCTCAGGACCATGGCTGCTGTGACAACATGGAGCTGTCCCAACCTTTCATGGGCCCAACACATGGGGAAAGCTCTGGATCTGGTTTCCTGGACTGGACAGGAAGAGGGATATGTGGAAGTGGGGGGGGGGGTATGAACATCAGTCACCTGTCATGGCTGGATCACTTCTGGTCAAGATTTAGGCTTCCAGTGCCATTTTTCCCTTCTGCAGAGGCAGGGGACCTGTTATGAAGGTCCACCCTTGAAGACTGCTGGATCTAAATGGCTTCCAGGTGGTTCTGAGGGATTTCCCAGCTGATATGACTGGCACTCTGGCAAAACCAGCTTGCAATCGTAGAAATATGATGCGTTCCAAAAATATATATCTCAAGTGTCAAAAGAGGTTAATCTTCAGTATTCACCAGAAGCCATGTAATGAAGATGGCAGGCACATCTCTGTGGGAACTGCACAATTTAGGAGATCTCACAGATAATGCCCTCTCCTGAGTGTCTGGTGGTGGTGGAACGACCAATGCCACTTCATACACCAACCTTAGCACCAGGGAGTGTCTGTAGGGAAGGAGGCGGCCTTTCAGGCCTAAGTTAGTTCAGGTTTGAAACGCTAAGGTTGAATTGGACCCAGAAACAAACTGCAAATTTTCCAAGTTAAACTTTAAAATTTTACCGAAAGTTGTGTTTATGGGAATTGATAGCTTCAGCTTTATACATCTCTATTTTCCACTCATTTCCTAGTATATTTGTAATAAGCTGTGCTATCACAAATATGAACTACTGTGTGAGTGTATATAAAGTATGAGTTATTAACATAAATGAATGTTTTCCAGGTTTAATTAGTGTTACGGTTGGGGATGTTGCCATTCTTCCATGCCAGATGATTGAGACCTATCATCCCTCTCATTTGGAACTGCAGTGGAGAAGAAGAAGCCCTGGGAAGAGCAGGGCCATCTATTCTTACCAGCTTTATTGGGATACATGCCCATCGGTTTGTTATGGAGACAAATTTGTTGCTAGGTGCCCTTATTCAAATATACCCAAGAGCCAAGTATGGCTTAGGAAGAAGTACAAACTAAAGGCAGAGGTGTTGAAACGCAATAATCTTGGTGATGGAAATATTTCCCTGAAACTAAATAACGTTCAGGAGGAAGATGCAGGGAAATACGAATGTTCAGTGAACTCTAACTTGCGTCGCAAAGTGGTACTCTACAAGCTTGATGTGAGAGGTAAATAATACCGATGTCAGAAAGAAAGAAAGAAAGAAAGAAAGAAAGAAAGAAAGAAAGAAAGAAAGAAAGAAAGAGGGGTTTGGTAATAACACATTTTTCCTGCTTTGCTTGCAGGAGAAGTAACTGGGGTCACATGAAAAGTAACTGGGGTCTTTGCAGGCAATTTCAAAGCCTTGCTTTTGGTTATAGTCAAGATTAAATGGCACACTAGCACTATTTTAAGAGTATTTGCTGTGGGTTGTATGTTATAACTGATAATTCCAAAATTATGCGTGCTTGTGAAAAATGATCACACCAGTATGACTATAGACATCCTCCAGTCCTGCATCAATAGTCTACTGGTCAATATTTGCATCTGCCATAAATGGTCATATTCTTGAATTGTGCAATCCTGTATCAGTCTACTCAAAAGCAACCCTTTGACTTCAATGAGACTTGCTTCCAAGTAGATGTGGATAGGATTGCATCTTGACCTTACAATCCTATTAATGATTAATCCAATGTATTAAATAATTAATATATAAATTGATTTATAAATTGATGTATAAATTGATTTTAACTGAAGTTGTTCTAGACTCAAGTGGCAATTTTACACACACCTGAGAATCAGTTCCATTTAAATCAAGAGAGTTTGCTGGAAGTATGCATTTATTCAGTCATTTGTTTGCTAAGAGGTGAGGGGAAAATGAAGTCTCATAATATTTCTTGTTACCTTTCCCACCTTTGTAGGTGTTTCAATTGTTGGCAATGTTAATCCTAAAATTAGCAGAATTGGACAAGATGTGATATTACATTGCCAAGTAAGAGGATGCAAACCTTCCAGGGTGCAAGTGCAATTATATAAGTGGGAACGCTCAAAAAACCATACATTGTACATCCACAACAGCACAAACCAGCACAGGGTTGAAGAAAAAAGCACAGGAGAGAGTGATGAGAATGGCATTCGCAAAGGATACTATAAGAATGGGCTCCTTGAAGTGACTCTTCTTAATGCGCAACTAGCAGACAGTGGACAGTATGTTTGTGCCACAACATGTGATGATGTCTACAAAGAAGATATTGTGGAGGTGACAATAGAAGGTAATTATGAAGGCTTAGATGGTTAGAACTTCCATAATCCTTCTCTTCTGCTCAGCATAAACTGCAACCCACTGATTTGCTAAAATTTGCATTTGATAAAGTTTCCCTCCTAAATGCATTTGGGGTTCCAATAAACACTCCTGCCTTTTTAGGACTGGGAGTTTCATTTTTAAAATAAATAAATAAATTGTTTATTTATTTAAAAATTACATCCTGCTTTTCACTATCTGAGGTTTAAAAGCAGTTCACAGCAATAAATATACAATATAGAAAATTCAAAACCTAAATTAAACCTCCAAAATTTAAAACCTCAAGTATCTAAAATCTTAACAACTTAAGTTTACTTCCTCCTCTTTCTTTGCCTGTTAGTGGTGCTATTCCAGCTTTGTTGTTGGTTTTCTAGCGCAATCATGTCCTGGTGTGGCCATGAGTCTGTAGAGGACCTCATATATTCTGTGAGGGCTTCAGGAGATGTTTCCAAAAGGGTAATGACAGAAAAAGAGGTTCCGGAACTCACCATGAATGCTTCCCTTGTTCTCTTACAATGGCAATGGAGCCTACCTGAGAGGTGCCAGAACCTTTCAATCCATGGCTTGACTTTTAAAAGGGGGAAACTGATGAAAAAAATATAACTTCTTCTCAGACCACCTTGTATGACTTCTGTGGCGCCCAATGGAACATCTGCCCTGCTCCTGAATATGGATAGTGTTTTTAATGCAGCCGAAGGCAAATGGATGGGCCAAAGCTTCATGTAAGTTCTAGAAGGAAGAGACATGAGACACATTCCAGGATGAACTCTGAGCTTGTATGAGCCTCTGAAAACTCTGCTTCTGGTGAGGCAATGGATGGTAATTTAATTAAGCCTGCTTTTGTCTTTTAGAAGTGCCTGTCCAAAGTGCTGAAGTCTGGATGTTCTATACCTTTGCTTTCCTAGGTAAGTTTCCTTACATAAATGGAGTAGGTATGAAATTCATTAAAATGCAGTGTTATGAACCGTGACATATTTATTTTTTTAAGATATATTTTGAGCTAGATGATTAAAAATAAGAGGTGGTGCTTTCCTTTCATTGTGTTAGCCTGTCTTCAAATCTACTTTTGCATTGCATTAAATTAAAAAAGGTTTTCCCCCTTTCTATTTGACAGAACAAGCCCACAGGGCTATGACTAGCTCCAATCTTTGACCCTTTCTGTTACTGTTGAGAGGGATCAAAAGATAAGCATAAGGATGGAGGAGGAATCCATTTTTAATGGATTTAAACACAGAATTTGGGGCTTCTGACCTCTTCAGGCTTTGCCCTTATTGTCTCTTGCATCATGTGCCTGCTTATGTCCAAGCTGTTTGTGCAGGGTCCTTTTTTCAAAGCTAGATTAGTTATCAGGGCTGCATGCGCGCACACACTCACACACCAATCCAGGACCTCTGGAAGTAGGTGAAATGCTGCTTCAAGGTAGGGCTTTGGGAAGAAGAAGTAGAGGCCAGGCCAGATTGATAAGTAAGGAGTGAAAGCCTGCACCCCAAATAAAAAGGCATCCACCATCACCACCCCACCTTCTGCCTGGAAAATGGGAAGTTGCTGCTAGTCAGATAGGTTCCCCCTACACACTTTTCATTGCCTCCCTTTCCCACCCAATGCCTGTCTTTCCTTTCTGCCTGTTGGGTTACCCCCTGACATCCCTGGACCCCTCAGGGCCACCCAACCCCCAGTGATTTGGAGCTGTTCCAACCAGACTTGAGCAACACTTGGATTCCACTGAAACTGACCCAATTCAGTTCCAAACATGGCTGATTGCAGTGCACAACCCTATTAATTATGCACAGTTTAGAACACATATGAAAGAGTCTAGCCCAACACATGCTTTTATTATTATTACTGCATAAATGTTTTTATACAGTTATATGAATTGTTGTATGTACCTGTTTCTGTGCTGGTCATTTTAGGAAACCTCAAGTGCATATGCATGTGATAATGCATATTGTCTGCTAGATTTTTTTTTTGTATTTTTATTAGTACTGTTAATGAAAACCCAAGAAACAGGGCAAAGATCCATGTGAATAAGCTCAAAGTAATTCCATCCCTATTTAAGTGTTCTTTGTCTTGTAAATAGCACTTTTAAAAATAAAAAGGATAATCTTTTCATTTATTCTCAGCTTTCCTCTTCATAGTAAATTGGCGTATTTCTAGAAAGCTAGGTGAGTTAATGTTCTCATTTGTTTAAGTGTCTGTGGGTTTCTTTTAACTTCTTAAATATACTTGCAGTGTTTTTGTCCTACCTTCAATTATGAACTAATATCAGAGACAAGGCAGAGACCTAATCCTTTCTTAATTGTAGCCACTGCAATTCTAGGACACAGAAAACTATGGAGTGGTTTTCTTCCAAGCAGCAGGAGATGCATTTTGTAACAGTGAACAGTGCTTGAAACTGGTATGGGAAGTTGCTTTCCTTCAGATATTTGAAACCCAAGTTGTTTAGGGCTTTAAGCATCAGTCTTTCAACTGAGCTCAGAAAGGAATAGTCAGCCAACAGAGTTATTTCAAGATTAAAGGAAAGTGACTCCATCTGGCTGAACCAATGTGAGGACAAGTTTATACTGGCAACAAATTGGTGTTAGCCAGCTTAGTGTTGGTGTCATACAGTACTTGGTTTTTTGGCCAAAGGTGTATCAACTAGGTACAGGCCGATTTAGATTCAGCTGGTCCAACACAGAAAATACTCAAGGAAAACAACAATAGCCCGTACAAATAGACCTATACTTGAAGTAATCACCCTATGACCATAAGAAGAGGGCATTAGAAAGCTTGTATGCTTGTAAAGGCATCTTCCAAGGAGGGATGTTTATTACAACACCTTTGAAAGTCATGGCACATGGTACCACTCAGGATGGGAGCAGGGCAATGTGGTGAAGAAGAGGGAAGCACTGGTTTATAGTGGGTGGCCAATGATACAATTCAGTAGTTAACACTGAGACAGGCCCTCCTTGCAGACTTCAATTGCAATAGAAGATGGGAAGGAAGGAAAGGCAAACATAATACATGATTTAATGCAGACATTTTATTTTTGAAAACAAACTGTTTATTCCAATAAAATCACTGTGTTTGTGTGCATGTCGTTTGCAGAAACAATTGCTCCCAATCAAAGTAAATTGTAACATTTATTTCTATGTTTCTCTCGGTGAAATAAATACATAATAAACTCAATAGCTGGATCCGCATGTAAGCCACAGTTAATGGTTTCCTCATTAGCAAACAGATCACTCCTACTTTGCTCCTTCCACCACCATGGTGGTGCACATGGTGGGGAACCATGGTTCGATCTTGTCTTTGTGTTCTGGCCAAACCAGGCATCATGGTTTGATTCACTCAAGCAAACCACAATCACAAAGCTAAGAATAAACCTTGACTTCTATCAGGAAATGGTATGGAGGAAAAATGATTAAATATTCCCTTCCCTGCTGTGATTGCTCAAATCAAAACTTGCAGTTGCTGTGAAGTTTTGTTAGAAGTGAGAATCATGGCTTCCCTCTGTTACTTCTTCTTGGGCCCTGATTATGCTGGGATGTGTGGTTTATTATTTCAAAATATCTACCTCACGTGAAACCTTTGGTTTTCTTTGCAGAAGAATTAAAGAAAGGCAATGGTAAGTCTTGTAATAGATGCCACCTTTTAAACAATCAGTTGGTAGTGAAAGAAACATATCACAAATATCATGCTGTTCTTGCTGATAAAAAATTCATTGTATAATTCATATCAAAAGCAAATATATCTTACCTTGCAGAACAGTTAAAGACAGAAAATGGTAAGTCGCAAAAACTTTTCAAACTAAATATTGTTGCACATCACCCCAATCTTGGAGCTGTGTCAGATTCCAGGGGTTCCAGGCACTTCCCCAGGGTTTGGTTTCCTTGGAATGAGTAACTGAGGAGAATGTGGTGTCTTTATGATATATGGTATACAACCTGAGCCTACGATGGAGGGGCTCATAGCATTATCATCCCAGAATGTTTTGCTTCTCCCATAGTCACAGCTTTGGATTCAACAGAAATCAAGCACAGCTCTGACTCTCTGGCTTCTTCCTGCTTCTAGCCCAACTCTCACACACCACTCAACTCCTGTTCTTGTATGCTATTGTCCTTCTCACTACTAACCAGGTGTGGTACAGAGCAACTTCCTTTCTTATGCTAACAGGTCCTTGCCTAGCTAATTCAACATATCCTAGAACAGTGGTGGCGAACCTTTTGGAGACCGAGTGCCCAAACTGCAACCCAAAACCTACTAATTTATTGCAAAGTGCCAACACGGCAATTTAATATGGGATAATAATTAATATACCGTAATAATTAATATACCGTAATAAAATGAGTGGGGGGGCTGCCCTGAGTTGTTGGGGGGGGGGCTTGGAACACAGTTGTTTTTTTGGGGGGGAGAAAAACACTCACACGCCTTATAAATGCTTCCTATGGCGCGCGGAGCAGAAAGAACACATAGAGTTTTGGGGGGTCATTGCCAGAGTTTTTTTGGGGGGTTGGATCACAGTAGTTTTTTTGGTGGGGAGAAAAACACTCACGCATTATAAAACGCGGAGCAGAAACAACACATAGAGCTGGGGGGGCATTGCCCAGAGGTCTTTTTGGGGGGGTTGCCAAGACTAGCAGAGCTTTGGGGGGGGCTTGGATCACAGTTGTTTTTTGGGGGGGAGAAGAACACTCACATGAATTATAAACACTTCCTATGGCACAAGGAGCAGAAACAACACATAGTCTCAAGGATCGCAGGCAGCAACCAGTCAACGAAACCCCTTGACAAAGCCACCAATCACATGAACTACAGCCTGCTGGCTGTAAAAAAATCCCACCAATGGCCAGGGGCAGGGGGCGGGGAGGCAGGAATATAGCTGCTTTGGGGAGATAAACTGCTGCCGGCCGGGTGGGAGCAGTTTACTCACAAGGAGGCGTGGGGGGAAGCTGCTGGCCAATTTGAAAACCCCAAACAACGGCACTGCTGGCGTGATGGCGCGTGCCAACAGAGAGGGCTCTGCGTGTCCACTCTGGCACTCGTGCCATAGGTTTGCCACCACTGTCCTAGAAGAACCTCTCTCTCTCTCTCTCTCTCTGTCTCTCTCTCTCTCCTCTCTCTCTCCCCCTCCGTGTGTGTGTGTGTGTGTGTGTGTGTGTAAGGAAATATATATTGCAAATTTGATTTACGGATGCCATAGTATGATTTTTAAATTTGTTGTTAAGATAAAACCATATATGTTCTCCCTTCTAGAAAAAACTAAAGGGAGAAATGAAGGCAAAAACAGGTAAGTGTAAACAGTGGAATCTATCCTTTCTTGGTTTGAAACTTACTCTTCAAGTAAAACTAAGTTTTATTCAGAGTAATTGCCTAGCATAGTCATGTTCATTCTTTTCAAGGCGTCTGCTCTGAGGAAAACTTAGTTAAATGCCACCCATTATTTTTCCACTTCTAAAAAAAGGTAACTTCTAAATCACATATTGTCAAAATAGCCTTGTCAGTAAGTATGTGCCAAATTAATGCTCCCCTTGCTATAGCCCTTTAAGAAATTACCCACCCCCAATCTGAAAAAAAACTATTCCAAAGGAAGCTTCTTCCTTGAGCATTAATGAAAGCTTTCCTCCAGCAGCTTCAGTGTGGGGAGGATTACAGTGGTACCTCTAGTTACAATCTTAATTCGTTCCCGAGGTCCGTTCTTAACCTGAAACCGAGAGACGTGCTTTCGCTAATGGGGCCTCTTGCTGCACGATTTCTGTTCTCGATTTCTGCACGATTTCTGTTCTCATCCTGGGGAAAAGTTCTCAACTTGAGGTAGCTCTTCCAGGTTAGCGGAGTTTGTAAACCTGAAGCAATTGAGGCATTTGTAACTCGAGGTACCACTGTATTGTCATTGAGGTGCAATATGGAGAGAAATGAGTTAAAGCTCTGCTTCATGCATCACCGTTCTGGGTCCTTCCATCACAACTACTATTTAAAGAACAGATCAGGCATATTCAATACTTACACACATTTCACATAGCATTTAAGACTATTCTGAAGTTCCCCTCACACCTTATTTCAGTGCGCCAAAACTTTTAATCACTTGGGGAAGTAGGAAAAAAACAGCAGATTCTGATTGTAAATTCAAATACATTTAAATTCTTACAACGCAAAGGACAGATAGTCCATTAAAAGGCTTTGAGACTGGAGGTGCTATGCAATGCTACCAAAAATTGCCAGTTAATGCAAGATAATACACAGGCTACTCAAACCCTTAATTGCCTAAACTAATAGCTTACCTGCCTAGCTGTTTTGTATAATAGAGATCAAGTCAGAGCCCCCAAAGTCTAATGGTTCCTGTACAATAAATGGGAAGGTCTAGCAGGGCTGCACAAGAGACCTAGATGCACAAGGGGAATTTTGGATGCAAATAATGGTTTAGACAGCACAAGAATAGAAAGACTGTGACATTCAGAAATTTTTGCCCTCCCCTGCCCCATGTGACAAGGCAGTGTGCAGCCCATGGTACCATATCAAAGTACTCTTGTAACCCACTTGGTATAAAAAGTTGGACCGCCTTGCAATAGACGACCCACCATTTTTGGTGGCATTATTTGGGCATAAATCTTTTCCCTCCCATTTCAAGATAGTAGAATGAGAAATCTCATTAAATATTTCAGCTTTCAACCAGTGACTCAATCAACTTATAGCTTCACTTATTCTGTGTTTCTCATTCTGTCAAACAAACACATTTCAACTCCTGATTTATTGGGAGGCATGTTTTTAGTTTTAAACTTGTACTTCATCTGAGAAATATCTTTTTTCCTTTGCAGAAGAATATGAAGCAGTAAAGGAACAATTGGAGATAGCTAAAGGTGAGTCTTGTGTAATGTTTTGCACATTTGTGGACAAAATACATTCTTTAGGAGGCATGGGGAAGCTTTGGCCTGCCAGATGTTGCAGGACTACAACTCTCATCTGTCCTTGCCAGCAAGGCCAACAGTCCCCATGCTGGTTCTTGGCATGAGAAGTTATGTCCTACCCTCCTCCTCTTAATTTTTTTCCCCTTTGCTATACTGCGATGCAGTGTGTGTGTAACCTCACCATGCCAACAATCACTATGGGGACTTTTGCATCTGCACTGCTAGATCTTGTAAGAATTCAACTACGGTTGTCATCCTTCCTCACGAAATGTTTTTGTTCATTTCTTTACATACAGAAATATTAGCTGCCCGCTTACACAAAGGTGAGAATAACAAATGCTTTTAAAAATTCACATGGTTTGATAAATGAAAAAATAGGGTGTGTGTTTTTTAAGCAACACAAAATACAAGCAAGCAAGACATACACTGGTGGGTAATCCGGAATTCTAATTTGTTTCATAGAGCTTTTCCAGATGATTCTTAAAGGGAAGAGGGATAAGCAGTGATGAGAGAGGAGTAAAGTTCAGCATCGCAATGAAGGGGGAGTGAAGATCAGCATGGGGAAAATATCTTCACTCTCCTCCTTGTGTCTGATGCTGATCTTCATTCCATATTTCTTTATCATGCTGATCTTCACTCCTTCCAGTTTTGATATTCCCCAAAGAGTCTATGTTGTCCTTCAGTTCTTCTGGAGGGTTGGGGAGGGAGGTGCACAATGCCTGGGCCTGCAAGTATGCTGAGGATTGCAGCAGAATTACATTGGTGCATACATGGGTTTTGAAACAAGCTTTGTTTAAATCTCTTGGATTGAAGTTTGTATTTTCCATAATATGTCACAATGCCATGTAGCAGCAGATGTGTGTGTAACCCACAAAAGGATGATATGTCCTCAAAGACTAACATAAAGCATCTCTCCAGTCTGTGAATAGAATAGAATAGATTTATTACGTTCGGAGACCAGCATAAAAAACACATTTGGAGGTACAATCTCAAGCGAAAAACAAACATTAATACGTTGTACAAAATTAAAATTTATAAATGCGATGAGCATAAACCGAATTAAAAACTTTAAGATAAGCTACCACAGAGAACTGACCCTGGATCGCCCGCGGACCAGGTTTGGGGAGTTTCTTAACAAACTAGACTGGATCTGGGGATGGTCTGTGTCTGCAAATCTGAACCAGAATCTGGCAACCAACAGGGTCGTCTTCTGATCTTTACCTAACAGGAGCAGGTCATATTTTTTGCTTTTCCGGGAGGTCAACAAGCCTCACCAGCAAGAGATTGATGGTTTTACTACGTGCCTCTTCGTAGAAGGGACATCTGGAAAATAAGTGCTGTGGGCTTCCTATTTCCCCCAATGAACAGGCAGAGTCTCTGAGCTTATGGGACTTTTTTATAAGCTCCTTCCAGGACCGGCGAGGGCAGAGCCAAGCTTCTGGCGAGTGGTAAATGCCCTTCTTGCATTTTTGGATACAAGATAGAAGAGATATGCTGCCGGAGAGGCTATATAGCTCTCAATTTCTCCAATTCTATAGTTGGGGCACCTTGAGCAGTCCTGTTGTATCTCGGTGTCTATGATACTTCTTTGTCTAACCGTAGCCTTTGCTTGGCCCAACCCCAGAATTTAGAAGGGCTTGGGGAGCAAAAACCCAGTTTCTGGAGAGTGTTCAGGACTGCTGTCTGCCAGCTTGACTGGAACTAGTCGCAGAGGATCAGTGGGGCTATTCCTCGAGGGAGCAGGTTCAATGTCAGCCATTTGTAGATTGATGTTAGACAGATGTAAGCCTACACTCTCATCATCCCCATTTCTAGTCTAACCCATGCATTTGAAACACACCTGGAGACTTGGAGGAGAGCTCTGAGAATTTGGATTGAACTCGCTCGAGGGGGGAGAAGATAAAGGAGGGCAGACCCAGAAAGGCTCCATAGAGGAGCTGTGCCAACGTTTTGGCCTTGTAAACTTTAAGGGCCGCAGGGACAAAAAAGCCCCCTTGGGCTCTAAAGAATTTGAAGATAGAGTTTGCTGTTTTTTCCACAGAGCTCCCACTGGACTTTATATGAAGTTTGATAGTTCCTGAGGCCTGTACCACCATTCCTAAGTATTTAAAATTTGTGACTTGTTCTAGTTTATGGCCTTGAAGTTCCCAGCTTCTAAGCTTTGGCTTTTTCCCAAAGGCTAGTATCTTGGTCATTTGATAGTTGATTTTGAGACATTCGGTGTCACAGTATACAGCGAGCTTTCTAGTGGCCCTTTTGAGCCCAATGGGAGTTCTAGATAGAATCACCGCATCATCAGCATATAACAGGACCAGAATATGCCAATTTGCAAGCTTCGGTGGATGGAGATCTAAGTCATTTAGTGTGGTTACTAAGTTATTTACCGGTAAATAAAAATTAAATAGGAGAGGGGCCAGAAGGCACCCTTGTCTGACTCCCTTAAAGGTTTTAATAGGGTCTGTTGGTGTCCTAGGTGGCTACACCTGACTCTAAGAGCCGTGTTTGCATGCAATGCCTGAATAAGTAACAGAAGACGTCTATCTATATTGGTACCCTGTAGTCTGTCCCAGAGTCTAGTTCTGGAGACTGTGTCAAAGGCTGCTTTTAGATCTACGAAGGCGGCGTACAAGGAGGCTTGCCCTCCTGATTTATACTTGTCTATGAGATGGTGTAACGTTAGACAGTGATCTGTCGTGGACCTACCGGGTCTGAAGCCCGCTGTTCTATTGCCAGTCTGTGCACTTTGACTTGAGCTCTTTCCTTTCCTTTGCAGCTGATGTGATCTTGGATCCCAGGACAGCTCACCCAAAGCTAAAAGTGTCTGAAGATGGCAAAAGGGTTTGGAACACAGGAAATGTTTCTAAGGTTACTGACTGGGAGAAGCGGTTTGACTCCCGCACATTCATTCTGGCAAAACATGGATTTTCAGAAGCAAACATTACTGGGAGGTGGAGATTGGTCAGAAGAAAACCTGGGACTTGGGAGTTGCCTCTGAAACCGCTTCTAGAAAGGGGGAGATCACCCTGTCTCCTGAGAATGGGTACTGGGTCATAGGATGTGATGATGGGAAAGATTACTGGGCTCGGACAGAGCAATGGACCCGCCTGAAAGTGAATGGAAAGCTTAAAAGATTAGGAGTATTCCTAGATAAATCAGCTGGAAGTGTATCTTTTTATGATGTCTGCAGTCAAAGGAAATTGCACACCTATAAAACACTTGGTGTTGGGGAGCTTTATCCCTTCTTCTATATAGGCTCTGTAACTGAACAGCCATTGAAAATTGTGTAATATTTGAAAGAAAATGAGATTGTGGGGGGGGGAATGAAAACAAATTCCACAGATAGCTGAGAATTAATTAGCACGGGTCTTTAGTTTAACCATGATTTTTTCTTTCTTTCTCTCTCATATTGGTGTCTGAGAACAATAGACTCAGAATAGAAGTAATGTTACAAGTGGCTGTTCTGTGTACAGTCCCCTCCCCCAATCAACTTTGTGGCTCTAATCCAGAGCCCCTAATTAAAGCAACCTTTCCTTGGCCAGCCCAGAAACCCATCCCAAATTAGTTTGGGAAGGGGCTAACTTTTAATCTGGGTTAAAAAACAACAACCACCACCTAAATAAATACAGGGCTGGGAGGATGACTGGTGAGGGAGACATTGCATGTAAGAACTGGGCTTCAATTCTGCAGGGGGTTCCTTTATTAAGTGACTTCTCTGATTGCAAAGCAGCATTGCTGCCTTCATTCAAAAGTTGTGAAGCAAGGGGAGCAATCCTGCGGGGAAGTAAGGGGAAATATCTGTGCGTCTTATGGAGCGAATGGTGGTCCCTGGAGCTGAATTGCCCAGGGGCCCAAAGCAGATCCTGCTTTTTTTTTTTTACAAAGAGAAAAGGGGGTGTTGAAAGGACCCCGCTCAGCAGCTGATCAGCAAAAGATTGGGAGAGAGATAAGAGTCCCTGGCTCCCTTTCGGCCCACCCCCTTGCTCAGGCCTCCATTGTTGAATGTGCTGCGGAGGGAGGTTGTTTGTTTCCCCAGTGACATGTGACTGGCTGATTAGATTATCTCTGGAAACTGTAGAAAGGGCTCTCTTTCCTTAAGAAGCTGCAGAAATGTGAGTTGAATCCCATAAAAATGGGGCTTTTCCTCTTTGCTTTTCCCCCTTTGCAAAAAAAGCTGCAAAACTTTGAGCTGATCCTAAAAAAACAGGGCTTTTCCCTTTGCAAAAAAGCTGCAACTTTGAGCTGATCCTCAAAAACACAGGGCTTTTAGAGGAGGAAAACCAGAAAAACATTTTTTTCTTGTTTCCTCCTCTAAAAACGAGGTGTGCCCTATAGTCCGGTGCGCCCTATGGAGCAGGAAAAATATGGTAGGTTACATTGGGCAAGAAAGAGATTGAGGTGGCATCTTCCTTTTTCTGGTATGGTGCAGACAGTAGGCAGATAGATCTTTGCCTTTTGTGGGTTTTCCTAAATGATGCCTGCTCGTCTTCCAGCTTGATGCCCTGCCCTCTGACAGCCCTGGGTCACTCTGGGCCATCCAACCTGACCCACAGTGATTGGCAGCTGAGTCAACCCAACTCAGCTGACACCTGAATTTTTCTAAACAGGCCTGATTTGTCTCAGGACTTTGCTGAATCTGTGCACATCCCCAACAAATGAGACAAATAGTGTATTGTCTTTGTCTTTACCAAAGTGTTCAAGTCTTATCTATTTTCTCAGGCTTTTAACTCTTGATCTGGTTTTTGTTGTTGATTAATTATTTCTAAGTCACTCTGATAACCTGATTAAGGAGTTGGTTATAAATTTTCAAAATGAATAAATATTGAATATTCAATACATGTTTTCAATACATGGTGATTGAGCGGGTGGTTGCTGAACAACTCCAAGCACCCGTGAAGGATGCAGACCATTTGGATCCCTTCCAATCAGGATTCAGGCCTCACTATGGGACTGAAAATGCCTTGGCTGCGCTGCTCGATGATCTCTGACGGGCTAGGGACAAAGGTGAGAGCTGTTTTCTAGTTCTGCTGGATCTCTCAGCGGCTTTTGATACCATCAACCACAACATCCTTCTGGACCATCTAGAGCAGGGGTAGTCAACCTTTTTTTACCTACCTCCCACTAATGCATCTTTCTTGGTGATAAAATTTTCTTACCACCCACCAGTGTTGCAGTAACTTGTGCTGTAGAACCCCCTACCACCCACCTGGAGTCCTGAAACACCCACTAGTGGACGGAAGGAACCAGGTTGACTACCGCTGGTCTAGAAGGGCTGAGAGCTGGAGGCACTGTTCCGCTCCTTTCCCCTGGGCCGTGTCCAGAAAGTGGTGGTGGGGATCCCTGGGCTCTCACTTGTAGGGTGCCTCAGGGTTCCGTCCACTCCCCCATGCTTTTTAACATCCACATGAAGCTGCTGGGAGAGATCATCAGGGGGTTTGGGCTGGGTGTTCAAGGTGGCAAAGCTACCTGCTCCAGCACTGGGAGCAGAGTACATCTGGGGACGTGGCTGGTGCACGTCCCAGGGGCATAGTGCGCCACCAGTGGGGGGAGTGGTGCGCATCAGGAGGGTGCGCAGCAAGTGGCGCACATCCCAGGGCATGTGTGGCGAGCAGTGAGCGGTCCGGGGGTGCGCACCAATGTCCCGTAGGGTGGGGCAGCCGCAATGTCATACACACACCCAGATGACACCCAGGGCATACCGCTACCCCCCACCACTTTCATCCGCCAGTGGGTATTCTTCAAAATGCGGATGATATCCAGCTCTACCTCTTTTAAATTAGAACCAGTGGGGCAGTGAAGGCCCTGTGAGTGTCTGGAGGATGGATGGCGGCTAACAGATTGAGGTTGAATCCTGAGAAAACAGAAATACTGTTCTTGGGGGACTGGGGGCGGGCTTGTGTGGAGGACCCCCTGGTTCTTAATGGGGTAACTGTGCCCCTGAAGGACCAGGTGTGCAGCCTGGGAGTCATTTTGGACTCACAGCTGTCCATGGAGGCACAGGTCAATTCTGTGTCCAGGGCAGCTGTCTACCAGCTCCATCTGGTACGCAGGCTGAGACCCTACCTGCCTGCAGACTGTCTCACCAGAGTGGTGCATGCTCTAGTTATCTCCCACTTGTACTACTGCAATACGCTCTATGTGGGCCTACCTTTGAAGGTGACTCGACTGCAATTAATCCAGACTGCGGCAGCTAGACTGGTGACTGGGAGTGGCCACCCAGACCATATAACACTGGTCCTGAGAGACCTGCATTGGCTCCCAGTACATTTCTGAACACAATTCAAAGTGTTGGTGCTGACTTTTAAAGCCCTAAACGGCCTCGGTCCAGTATACCTGAAGGAGCATCTCCACCCCTATCGGTCAGCCCAGACACAGTGGCGTAGCAAGCGAGGGGCGATGGGGGCGGTGTGCCCCATGTTCCAGGGGAGGGGGTGACACTCGGAGGCCCCTCCCACCACTCCTCAAGCCAAGCCCCACCGCCTGGCACCCCATCCATGCTGTTTTACGAACAGCTGGGGCCCCTCACTCGGTCGTTGTGGGAGCAGCAGCACTAGCCCGTATGGACTGTGGCATGCGTGACATTTCCGTGCATGCACAGTCCATCGCAACATACATCATGATGCCCCGCCCCCAGGGGTGTGCCTCCGCTCGGTGTTTGTTGCCCCAGGCGGCCAAGAGGCTTCCTCCGCCCCTGCCTGGACACTGAGGTCCAGCGCCGAGTGTGGGAATGTTAAGGGATGTGGGGGAGGATATATTGTTTAAGACTGAGTTGATGTGTGTGGTGTACAAGCATGTTTGTTTAGACTTATATCTCATAATGCACATTTTTACCTTCTGCTCAGTAATGAAGACATCATCCCCTCTTCTTCTTCAGACCATTGCATACCCCTGCTTTAATCTTTAACCCAATTTCCACGTCTCCCATTCCCTCTTTTTTGCAAACCCCCTTTGTTCTCCCATTTTCACTCTCACTCTCTTTTCCCTTTCACCTTCTTCCTTCTTTTCTCCACTCTTCCTTAAACACAGATCACCCCATTTCAATCTCGACTGCTGCCTGCTTTGCACATGAACTCTAGTACATAAAAGCTTTCACTTGAACCAAAGTGTGTGCATGGGGTGTGTGTGAGGACCCTACTATTAGCATTCAACTCCCAAAAACTCTGTTTTTAGTATTTTTATTTTAATTTATTACAAATATGACAAAGGCTCATACACAAAAATGAAGGGAAATATACAGTATGGCAGTTGAGGTTGGTGACATAAATGTACATCCATAGCAATGTTTTTTTAAAAAAAAAAATGAAAGAAAAAAGAAATGGCAAAAGCAATGCAAAATATCCACCAGTTCAATTGTGTTAGTATGGACAGTACTGTTTCCATTATTCTACCCTCCTTGTGAAGCTCAGGCAGCAGTTCTTTCTCTGGGAACTCTTCTTTTCTATCAGAGATCCTTTAAAAACTTTACAAAGGCTTTTCTTTATTCGCTTTGCAACCACTGATTTCTGAAGCACTGCTTTTCTCTGATGGCTTTCGGTCACTGTTTACTGAAGCACTGCCATATCTAAAAATGGGTACAATTTGTCAGTGGATTCAATGGGGATAGAATCTATAAGGAAATAGGCATCTCTGGAGTTATAAAATGATATTTCCCATTTTCTTGATCCAGTACAAACCAATCACTGAATAAGGCACACCTGGCTTCTTTTTAATCTCTTTCTCACATGGGCCGGAAAAGAATTTTCCTTGGCTGCTTCTCAGAGCCCAGCAGCCTTCCTGAAAGTACTTAACAACCTTTCTCTCTCTGATTTGTCCCTTTCAGCCTGAGTCAGCACCCCAAGCTCCCAGTCCAACCTCTCTCCCACCTCCACCTCCCAGTAGTGTTTCCCAGCAGCATAACCATCTTTCCCCACAAAAATCTGAGTTCCCTGAGCAGTTGCTCCTTCCCCTGGGATGAGAGGTTGAAGGCTGGTTCTTTCTTTATCCTCACTGATGCTGATATCTGGATGTTATAAATATGAATCCAAAGTGACAGCAACTATAAGGGAAATAATCACAGGGAGAAATGAAATAATTTTTAGTTCTGGAGCAGTAGATACCTCAATCTGCTGTAGCAAACACATTTTATCTCATAGTTGACCAACTATGTTTACTGCACAACTTGGATACAGAAATTTAACTTGTTTGTCTATACAGAAATGCCAACACACTTGTGTAGGATCTCAGTACAATAAGAAGACATGGCTGTATAGGTGTCTTGATCACCCCTTCCCCTGTTTCAGAATTTTGTTTTGTTTTTAATTTTACATTGTGGATCTGTTTTCTGCCCTGGGCTCTTTTGAGATAAATAAATAATATACCTGAGAAAGAGCTCCAGTGCTGACTTCTCTAAAGACAGCCACATGCAAAGTACGCAAAGTACAGTCCTAAAGAAATCTGTTAGCTCAGTTCCTCTCAGGTCTGTATGCATGTCAACTCTGCACTTTCATACAACTAGAGAAAGGGTAGGGCAGTTTTGAGCCCTCCCAATGTTGAATTCTGACTGCCTCACAATTCATTAAAACTATGAAATCACAAATTGAATTAACCCACTTCTACTGTGATATTTTCATATGAAAAGGACAGGAAGTGAAAAGTCACTGAGTGGTGACATTTGAGTCATGTATGCACATCCATGCATTAAGCCTAATTAGGATAGTTCCCTTACCTGCGTATTCCTGAACTCTTCTAGCCTCTACAAACAGAAGAGAAAATTGATCAGTCATAGAGAACATGGAAACATCTATGAAACAAGTGAAGAGCCCAGAATTGTTCAGAACTGAATAAAGTGATTTAAACCCAATTAACATACTAGAAACAATACTTCAGTACAGAACAACCATTGCCTCATCAAAACCATCTGCCTTACCCAGCTCATTGAAGATATGACCTGAAGTGAAAGAATATTCCAATTAATGATACAATTGTCAAAACATATGGGGTTGCATCATGACAAACTTAGTCCACATCCTCAACTTATATTTATAGGCATTATTATGACTACCTCTAAAGCATCCTGGAAACTGCAGTTTGTAATGGTGCTGAGAGTTGTTAGGAGACACTTAATCACATTATAGAGCTACAATTCTCACAGTGCTTTAACCATCAACCCTCTGGAAAGTGCAACTCTGTGAGGGGAATAGTGGTTTCCTCACAGCTCCCAGCACCCTTAACAAATAACAGTTCCAAGATGATTTGGGGAAAGTGATTCTTGATAAAGTGGTATTATATTGCTTTCAATGTATGGTGCAGGTGTGACCTTGGTCGCACTTAGGTCCTATTGAAATTAAAGTAAGAAATTAGTCATGGTGACGTATTTGTCCCATTGATTTAAAGGTGGACCAAGTGCAACTACTTAGTCTAGGTCCAACCTAAGAAAAATATATTGCAGGGTAAACTCATATACTATTATATAATTGCAAAATACAGTACTTTTCTCCTACCAAAATGGATGACACCGTCCTACTCCTTCCCTATTAATTCAATCCCCAATCCCTGCCTCCCAGTCCATACATCAAATTTGTCTCACCAACGCGGATTCTAATTCACAAACACCTATAAAAGAATGACTTGAATTAGTACAATGAAGAGTTAAGAAAATAAACGAGAAGAAGCAAACGACTAAGATGTGAGGTCACAACTGAAAATCCATATAGCCACATGTTGCTTTCAGTGCATGTTAGATACAAAACCCACAATGCTGCTCCCCATGACCCCCATGACCCCTTGTTCCTTGCCACTGCCAGTCATCCACCACATGATTCTCCCCACTGCTGGGTGTTCATCCCCTCCTTCCCCACTGCAGCCATGTCCCTCTTATGTATATCATGCAAACTGTTATTACCACATATAAACTTTTATGATAATGAGTTATTTCACTGCCCCAAGAACAATGAATGATTCACCAGCACAACATCCAGCAAAGTTATTTCTTTAGCAGTGGAATACATGGGACTGTTCCCCATGCTCTTTATTCTACTAGGAACATAGATTTGTTTATTTCATTTTCTATTTTTTAAATAATTTTTATTAAAGATTTACTTGGGTTATAAAAGCAGGTGCATTGTCTCTATTTTCAGGTCATAGAGTCATTTTGAAATGTATATCCAAACCTTGCTTCCAAATGCCTATCTGGAGCTTTGGAAGAAAACAAAACCCAAGGGCTCTCTCAGTGCCTGCTGCTGGCCTTTTGTTGTGCATCAAGGAGCTGGTAAGAATGGCTCACATAAGTGCAAGAAAGAAGCTTGCAGTTTATCAAAGACTACAGGCAGGAGCGTTCCTGGCCCCTTGGCTGCCCGGGGCGGGAAGCCAAGAGGCACCCCTGGGGGCTGGGCATCACGGCGTGTGGTGCGTGTCATGACGTCATGATGCATGCACACACGGCAACAACCCGCCCCGGGGGATGCCGGGCGGGGGCTTTGGGAGTCTCTGTGGGCTGCAGAAAGTCCCGACACCACTGCTGTCGCACAAAGGGGTGCCAGGCAGCAGCTTCGGGAGTCTCTGCAGCCCGCAGAGACTCCCGAAGCCGCCGCCCGGAATCCCCCGGGGGAGCCGGAAATAGCCCTCGCCCTCCAGCGGCTTTTCGCGCCAATGGCTGGCTTGCGGAGCCTGGGCAAGGAGAGGGCGGGCCAGCAAGGAGGGGTGACACCCCTCTTCGCTGACCCGCCCCTCTCCCTGCCCCGACTTGTGCTCCCCCTAGGGGGCCCAGGCGGCGGCTTCAGGAGTCTCTGCAGCCCACCCCGGCAGCACCAAAAATAGCCTTTAAAAAAAAACCGGGGGCGGAGCCACTGTCCAAAGTGTCACCCCCAGCAGGGCGGTGCCCGGGGCGGGCTGTCCCGCGCCCCCCTTCCTACACCCCTGACTACAGGCACTTTGTGACTAGTTATTCATTAAAAGGATACTCACTTGCTTGTCCTGTGCATTTCTCAGTTTCTACAACAATAAATGAAAAAGAGTAAATCTATCAGCATTCTTAGCACACATGTACACAGCTTTCATTCAGTTCCTGGGATACTTGGTTCAATTTGAGCAGAATAGTAGCCTGAAGCAGCCCATCATCCATTCATCGTAATTTCATAGCCTCTGTCCTCCTGCAATTGTGCAGGTTACTTTCCTATGGGTACCTGTATGATGTGTGCTATTTTCATAATAAAATCACTGCTCTCAAAATCACATACATGGAAGCAAATTTCTTTTATTTTAATTTTTTTATTAAAAATTTATAAGATTTTCCAGTTACAAGCACAAATCATTACATAGTTAAACTTTTCATACTCCCCCCTCTCCCACCGAGGGGAGCAAAATATTTAAACCCCTCTCTCACAGGAGCACATAACATTATTCCGCGTTTAACCTCCTATTATACTAAAATCATTGCTTAAGCCCAACCCCTTTCCTGGGCCAGGTATTCATACATTCAACAAAATCATCTTTTACACTGACTTCCCCAAATCCCTCCCTGTTGACTTCAAAATAGCATATAATTTCCAGTTTCCACACATCTTCCAAACCTAATTAAACCGCATTTCTTTCCTCCTTAACACCTTTATAAACATTTATATTCCATACTTAATTACTAACATTTTTTTCCTCAGCGTCATTGTACTTCTGCACCTTCCTAATTTCTCAACCAATTTTTATCCCCTTCCCTCCTTTCGGCCTCAAAAATTTGGCTAATTTTTATTACTTAACATTTTCATTGTCCAGTGTCCATGTCCATTTGTCGAAACCATTTATAACTAAAATACTATCTAATAAGTCCAATCTTTTTAACCTACTCCAACCCTTTCAAAAGACCCAACCCATAAGTCAAAAATTTCTGGTTCTTGTTCTTGACCATCATCTTGCAGCCTCGCCACACTCTCCCAATAGCATTGCGTAGCACTGCACAGTTGCATTAAATCCTCTTCCTCCTGGATCGTGACTTCAGCATTATCCATTTCCTTTTGCCCAGAAGATTCCTTTGTTGACTCTTCATAAATTTTTTCCTTCTTCCTTTTGTATTGGCGTTAAATCCTCCAGACTGTCGTCAGTCTCAGATTCTTTATTTAGTGAAGACGCTTCTCCAACAGTCTGACCCCAGCGCTGCACTCCTTTAATTAGCTGCTGCATAAGTTCCAAAGTTTTGTGTTTTTTTTGAAACTCCGGTGACCATTTTCGCTTTGCCATCCTCAAGGTCGAACAACAACTTTCCAGTCAAAACAAACTTATTTCCTTTCAGCCTTCAGCGCCATTTTACTCAATTCTTGCCAAATTTTTCAAGACCCCAAGAAAAAGGGGTATATATTTCCCAAACCACTCAGTCAAAACGAATCTTAAATCCAAATTCCCTTCAACAGGAAAATCAGTTACAGAAGTTTTCTTTGTTTCAAGCTTTTGACAGCAGCTTCGGATATACTGTAGCACTGTCTCTTTCTGCATCAACCGTTAGGGAAACGACCTCCGTGTTTTTAGTTCCCTTCCGAACCGAATTTCAAAGGATTTTTTCTTTGATAAATGGGTACTTAAAAAGTCCAGATAAGTCCTAATCGTGGAGGAATTGGGCACTCCTTCTGCCAGCAGTCACTACTTCACACTGAAGAGGTACAGATGATCCACAATACCCAGGCCTTCGACCCCGCTCGCTCCGGCAGCCCTTACTAGGGCTTACCAAAGAGTAGGGGAGGCTCTGGGGGTATCTGCAGGATCCATGCCTCCAGGACGCCCTTCCTGGAGTTTTTTGGGGGTTGCAGCGCAGTTGCGACTCCCTCATCCCCCCTCAGTGAAGGAGAAACCTCGGAGCCGAGGTTTCTCCCAACTGTGCAGCTCGGTGCCCAACCGGAAGTTGGAAGCAAATTCCTTTTAATTAGTTTGTGCCCAGCAGAAAAAAAAAAATCCTAAACCTATTTGTCCATAATTTGGAAGATTTCTTTTCCCAGAAGTACTTCTCTCATATATGCTGCTTTCATATATGACTGTAATGACCACTCCCCGCATCAGACAGGGTGCACATTTTGCGTGGTCGCAAGTAGCCTCCTGTGATCACGGTGCAGCTCCTGGCAGTTATTTCCCTCAGGGGCTGCCCGGGGTTTGGGGGACTCCGCCTGGCCACGCAAAACAACAAAGGAATTTAAGTGAGTTGTGACCATATATAGGCAGTGGCATAGTTTGCCCACAATGTTTTACTGCTTGAATTTCTGGTACATTATAAGGCACACGTTAAAACCAGAAGAATACAGATATTATTCTCCCTCTTTTTATGCCCCCCAACATATGAATGTGGTCACATATCTCCTTTTCCTTGGCTTTCTCTTCTCTCGCTAACTAATCTAGTTCATCGTTTCCTTTGTTGATATATCTGGAAGACCCTTAACAGCCCAACTCCAAGTTGGCAGCATTATGAAAAGCCTTCAATTTGAAATGCCTCTTGCAGTTGTCAATTTGAACATGGTTCCAGGAATAAAACTTCATAGCAATACGAAATGCAAAGACAGGATAATGAACCTTTAATGCAGAAAATTGGGCATTTGAAATATTGCAAGTATAGAAGAAATCCTTCCTCTATATAAAAAGGAGCTTGAGAAAAGGGAAACAATCTGATCTTACCTATTGCTTTGGTTAGATGAATTCGGTCTATAAACAGTGATGGCAAAATGTTAGTCATATACACTCTATACATACATGTAATTGTGATTAATCAAGGATTTACTTCCACCAATATAGCTAAAGGGGTATCTTATGTGGGAGAGTCCCTTCTACTACTCTGCCTGTTAGCTACTATTGCCAACACAACTACTATTAATAATACAAGATATGGTATATAAAGCATTAGCTTGACAAGGTATATTGAGGATGTGACAGGATTATTCCTTCCTTGCTCAAGCCAACCCAACCCAACCTCTACTTTGAATAGCTTCTTGCACCAGGTCTACTGTATGACCACCCACTCATATAGCTATCCCAGCACATTATGTTTTGCCAGGTAATAAGATCATTTAAAAAAAAATATTATTCTGTGGTTTACTCATTTACTGTGGTTAAAAGTTTGCTATTTTTCTCTTGCTCCTCTTTTCTGGACTTTTAAAGAAGTGTTACTGTTAGTCACCCTGAAAACAATACTGATGGGGGAGGCATATGCTAAAAATATAAACAATTATGGAACAATGCTATAGAAAAAGTGCATCTCTCTTAGAGGCATTTACCATCTTGTGCTTCATCCATCTGTTTTTCTGCAGAAAACAAGATGCATTGCAACATTATTCATTTATTTACTGAACATTATATGCTGCACTGTATCTGTTTAGAAAGATTCGTAGACCACAATTATAAAGCTTTTAAAGTGATGTACACACTGAAACTATTGGTAAAACACAGCTAAACTCAGTTAAAACCCACAAGACTGATTAAAAAGTATACAGAAGATAAATATCACTGAAACAGAGCACAGATAACTAAATATATATCTGCAGAGACTTGCTGAAATAAAGAAGTTTGTGGCGCCTGTAAAAGTGCAAGTTCTGCCGACTGAAACATTCAACTTGGCATGTAAAGTGTTTCCAAATTGTTAATGTCTTTACATAATAGCAGTAATACCTTGAACTTGGCTTAGTAACAAGTTGCAGCCCATGCAGCCAGAATTGCAGCATTCTGCACTGACTGCATTTTCAGATCAACCACAAGAGAAGTCCTGCATAGATTGAATTACTAGGGTCTTGGCATTTCCAGTGATCGAACTCTTGTGGTCAAGCCATAAGTGTTCAGGAATGATTATAGCTGTAGCCCCTGCCCAAGGCGATAAAAGGCACTCTTAGCCACCAAGGTTACCAGGGATTCCAGTGGCAATATTTGAAGTAGGTGTCATCTCCAGAAACAGAAAGCATGCATTTAATGCTTCTCTCCAAAAACAATTAGAAATTTCACCTCATCTTGGTTGCATCTAACAAATCATAATCAAAGTAGACTCCTTATAATCAATAAACTTATTTCAATTTAGCCTACTGATCTCAGCAGGTATACTTTGTTTGAGCATGACTTCATGTTCCAGACCCTCCAAGTGTCCCTGTTTTCCAGGGACCTCCCTGATTTAGAGAAGCCATCCCAGCAGTGGTGGAGCTTCATGCTCTGACACTGGGGGTGGGAAGCAGGTGGGGGCGCGGCTGGAGCGCGTTCTGGGGGCGGGGCACACCGAGATGGAACCCTAGCGGGATACCGCTGCCCGGGGCACTCTGCCCCTATGCCCCGCCCTTCCTATGCCAGTGCATCCCAGTTTCTGATCTGATCCCAGAATGTCCCGCTTTTCCTTAGGCTGTCCCTTTTTTCATTGCAGAAATGTTAGAGGGTATGGAGTTATTTGGCTCCCAAGCTGTCTGAAGGCAATTCTATATAGGAAAGTTTTTATTTATTTATTTATTTTAAAAGTCCATGTTTTATTGTGTTTATATATATGGTGGAAGCTGCCCAGAATGGATGGGGCAGCCCAGTCAGGTGTGTGGGGTAAAAATAGTAAAATTATCATTTTTGAATGGGACGTCCCTATATTTTCATCATGAAATGTTGGAGGGTATGGTCTACATTTTAATTGTCCATCACTTAGAGACATCTTCGATACTCAAATTGTATATTGACTGCCCTTCATCAGATGATCAGATAGCAAAAGTGTGAATATAACTAATTCACAGAACACATAAATAAAATTTTAAATCAACAAATAAACATTTGAAAAGGCAAATGAAACCCCAGAAACACTAAGTAACAGAATATTCCATGGTTAGCCATAGTTGAATAATAGGGCTTGATCCTCTGTAGAGGTGGAATTTGCTTTCATCCAATGAAAAGAAAATAGATGTGCAAAGAAATTTGATTATGATCCTTTATACCCTCCTGATAGCATTGTAGTGAACTCTCTGTCCCTTACATAAATGATATGTACAAAATATACCATTGTCAATTACTCACCACATTGAGATAATTTCTGGTGATTCTCTGAAACAAAGTATAGCAAATTATAAAAATCAGACCGTTTAAAACCATATTTAGGATTGAAGGGGGGGTCACAATGACCGCTCCCCGCATCAAATGGGGGGGCACATTTGGCGTGGTCGCAAGTAGCCTCCTGTGATCACGGTGCAGCTCCTGGCAGTTGGGTCTGGCACCACCTTCCCAGGTTGGATACCTTTGGTCTCCACCCACTCAAGCAGCCGCCCAATCCCGGCTGGGGGGGGGGTGTTGCCGGGGGGATTGGCCAGGTAGAAGGAGGGATTAGTCAGTACCCACAATAGGAGTTGAGTCATACCTGGGAAGTGGCCGTTGGATTCAGAGCTTCCCCACCCACCACTCCCTCATTTGATGTATACTCTGCAGGTTAACCATTTTATTTCCACAGCCACACAGCCACGCAAGCGCTGCTATGACAAGGTCGCTGTTGAAGGGCCGGAAAGAACTTTCCCTGCATTGGCAGGTTTCGCCTTTCCCATAGCAATTCGTCACAACTTTGGCGGTTGCAGGCCTTTAGTCATCTACAAAATGGGGGGGGCGGTAACCCCCGCCCCCATTGCGGTGGCAATAACAGGATTCCCGTTAAAGGGGTCTCGGGGGGAGGCATTGGCCCATACGCCCAGAGGTCGCCATTGCCCTCCCCCTCCAGCAGTGGCGAATGGGGGGGTGGGCTACCTGCTTGAGCATATGTTCTCCAGAGCTAGCCCACTCCCCACTCATGCTGGATAACCCTGATATTATCCAGAACCCCGGCTGGAGGGCTGGGAAGGATAAACGCCCAATGCCTGAGCCAAAGTCTCCCTACATCTGAATATTAATAAAGTTGTGGCCAATTTAATCCCATAGAACATTGTCAGGTGTCATTATTTCCCTCAGGGGCAGCCTAGGGTTCGGGGCCACACAAATGAATGCCACTGATTATTCTTGCCTCTTGGGTTTGAACCAGAGAAATCTCAGCATGCATCACTGTCAGATGGTATGTAGATTCTTGATTAGTGAAACCTGGTATAAGTCCCTGACTCTGGCCTTTACCAGGTCAACCACACCTTCAGCTGTTGTGCCTTAGTCTGTGGGTCATGGACAAGCAAATTCTACTTATTTCCATGACCTGCCAATAGCAGCAGACAAATCTACAAATTTTGGGTTCTCTCCATTTCTCATTTTAAATCTTTAGTTTAGTTTGCCATGATTCTTCATTTTTTCTTCATAAAAATTCATCAACATTTTAGACCTTATTTCTCCTAATACACACATTTTAAGGCAATTTTCTTTAATATGATGCATTATTTTCACTAATATATGTGTTTTCTGTGTACACTTTCCCCTAATATATTTCTGGTTGAAAAAAAATGAATCACAAAATTCAACAAATTTGTGTTTTGGTTTGCATCTTGGTTTGCTAAGTCCAAAGAATTAAAATGTAAAGCACATTAAATTTGTCAACCATATGTTGCGAAAGTGATTCTGATTGCCTGAAGCAGCTTTTAAACTATGCTCATTTTAGCAGTTTAAGGAGCAATTAATGGCTGTAGTAAATACGTATTGATTTATCTGGTTTGTATTTCTTCTCTGTATCCAAGAACACACCACTCATTTTTATAAACATAGGGACAAAAAACAGAAGGTTTCTGTAACAGTTCACATCTACAGTTAAATGAGATTATGAAAATGACAGATTAAATACTTACCTTTGACTTTGTACCCAGCACCAACAAGAAGGCATATGAAAATCAACAGAATGATTAGGAAGGGTGCTAGCCAAGGGGAAGTAGCAGGATAAAAGGCATCTGAAACACACATTAAAATCTCAGTTACAGCCACTTATTTCTCCCGAAGAAGATTTCAAGTTGCAAAACTAACCTAACCAGAGTCTGCCTTCATTGCCCCAAACTCTACTGAACCTCCCATTTTGGGAGGGATTGGCAAAGTGAGCTGAAGTTGTGTCAAGGGGTGTGTTTGTTTCAGCTGTGACCTGCCTGCTTCTCTGCTGAATAGTGGATATGGGATAGAAGACACTTCAGCCATTACTCCACATGATAACTGACAAAATGCTGCTGGGCAGAACTACAGTTGTAGATAATCTGGATAATATGTTCAAACAAAGAGCCTGGTGTAGTTCAGAAGCATCAAAATCGAATAAATTCCCCAAATCTCTCTCTTCCTAGAGTACTGAAAAAACATTGAAAGCATTGAAACTCTTGGCCTTTTTGCTTCACCCCTACTCACCAGAGATCAGGATTCTTGATTCACTCTCCATCCCTAGCAGTTCGTTGATGATTTTGCAAGAGACTTCATGGTCAACTCTTGATTCTATTGTAATGGAACTGGAAACACTGAAGTTCCCTGCCGCGGTCTCTGTGATTGTAGTGTCTGACTGTTTACTTCGGACTTTCCCCTCACTGTCCAGCCAGAGAGCCTTGGGCTTTGGGTACCAAACATTGGAGCTGCAGGTGAGACCAATCCCCGAGCCTTTATAATCCACCAAAGCAATTGTGGGCTCTGTTCCTTTTGCTGCACAAGAAGAACACCAAATATTGATTTTCCATTGTTCCAAGTATCATAGAACCTGTCTAGAGTTTCTGCACTCTGACCAAACACCAGGAATGATACATCATTGCAGTCAGTTCTTAACAGTACACATTTTGTGCCAATCTACCGTTCAAAATTCCTCTTTTTATGTATTTTATTGTCAAGCTATATGGGACGATTGGTCCTGTGAGCAGTGCTCATGTCTGAGAAGAGATGGAGAAGTCTGGATGAGTGAGTCACTGACCTGGGATCTACAGTTTTAAGTTTGACAACTTGTATTTCTGAAAAAGAATGCTTTATATTGCCCACAGCACCTGGTGATATCCCGGCGTCTTCAGACATGCTCAGGAAGAACATCCAGGAGTTAGTGCAGGTGGTGGAGGCAGCAAGGCTTGGCTGCTGCTGCTATTCCTCATGTGCTCCTCTCGCTTCTGCAGACATACATCTTGTGCCAAGGGTGCATGCATATTCTTAACCCATCCTCCTCTAGAACCCAGCCCAGTTCCTTTTCTTCCTCTGCTCTCCCTCCCACCACAGAACCTTGGAGAAGGAGGTTAATTGGCAGACACACCCCCACACCCTTCATATGCAAAAAAAATATCCAAGTGGCTCCTGCGGGTTTGAAGCTTGCAAGCTGGATGCAGAGTATTCTAAAAACATGGTATTCCCCCAAGGTGCTCTAGCCTACCTGGAGATTCAAGTCCTCTTTCTGCACCCTGGAATGGGGCAGGCAAACCTAGAGATTCCAGGTCAGCCCCAGAGGTTTGGCAAGCCTAATAATAAGAATAGTAAGAATAAACTCACCTGCCAAAATCAACTCAACCATGACCTCATCATACCAGTCTCCAAGGATGATTATACAGGTGTAATTTCCTTGGTCAGACAGATAGGTTTTCTTCAGAATCAGAGACATGTTCCCTTTATTAAGATCATTCCAGGAAAGCTCAGCTCGACCTCGGTATCTGTCATCCTGTGTTTCTGGCTTGTTTCGACCATAGTAGGATTTCACGTCAATTTTTTCTGAGGATTTATGCAAGATCCACTGGACCTGGATGTTGGTGCTTTCTGGTACGCTTGAAGTTGTTAGTTGACATGGCAGGATCACTTCTTCTCCAAGGAAACCAACTATGGAGTTTGGGGGTGGAATGATTGCAAATTGACCTTTGGGGAATAAAAATAATAATCAAAGGTTCACCTTAAACTGACCACTACTGGCAGTGATTCCTCCGTGGAATTTTTTTTGGGGGGGTGGAAAGATATGGCACCCATGAAAGAAGTGTAAAATTCTGCACTCAGGCAGGAAGAACCAGCTTGCCAATAGTACATGTGAAAAGGATCTAGGGGTTTTAGTAGACCACAATCTGAACATGAGTCAACATTGTCATGCAGTAGCAAAAAAATGTATTGCTATTCTAGGTTGCATCAACTGAAGTATAATGTTCTGAGGAAGAGAAGCAACAGTCCCACTCTATTCTGCAGAATACTGAAGAACTTCCAGACGGTAAGAGTTGTTCAACAGTGGAATAGATTCCCTCAGAAAGTGGTGGCAGAGGTTGGATGGCCATGTGTCACTGATGTTTTAGGAGAGGTTCCAGCATTGCAAGAGGTTGGACTAGAAGATCCTTGAAGTCTCTTCCAACTCTAGGATTCTAGGATTCTAAGAAGCATGTTTTGCTCAGCTGTAGTTTACACCAGTTACCTTCAACATTTTTTGACCCAGAACCTACTTTTAACCCAAACATGCATTTGGAGATTCATTTCTTACTCTTTTATCACAGATTTGCATAGTGAGAGCACTCCTGTTTTGACCCACCTTGGCCCATTAGTGGGTTCTGACCCACCAGTGGAAGACCAGTGCTTTACACACAAGCTTTACCTCAGAGCTGAACTGCTCACTGCAATAAACTTTACAAAAGTAGCTTGCTTACCTGCAGTTAGCACATGGGAGATCTGCAGAAAGATCAAGATGCAGACAATCGTTGATGAGGAACACATGGATCAAAGATCTGAAGAACTGGACTGTATACCTGTACAATTGTTGGAAGAAAGAAATAAAAAATAAAATTGCAAGATCCACTGGTCACCATTTATTAATTACTTTCAACAGTTGTTCAGTCGTTCAGTCGTGTCCAACTCTTCGTGACCCCATGGACCAGAGCACACCAGGCACGCCTATCTTTCACTGCCTCCCGCAGTTTGGCCAAACTCATGTTAGTCGCTTCGAGAACACTGTCCAACCATCTCATCCTCTGTCATCCCCTTCTCCTTGTGCCCTCCATCTTTCCCAACATCAGGGTCTTTTCTAGGGAGTCTTCTCTTCTCATGAGGTGGCCAAAGTACTAGAGCCTCAACAGTTATGTCTACATTATTTAAATAAATACAGGCATTTTTGTACATTAATCTTCATGTAGTGTACTTTGGCTTTGTTAAAACTTAATTCATACTATATATACCAGGAATGGTATACATTATACAAGCCTGTATTCTCTTTTGCAAGTGGGTCAGAGGGCCGTATTCAATACAGCATTTTGTTTTATTCTTCCTAGATTTTGATGTATTTTTGTTATTCTGACTATCTTGTTTTGAACTTATTTTACTTATATATTTATTGCAATTATTACACACCACTTTTCAGTCAATGCACTTTAGGTCATTTACAATTTTAAAATAGTAGAACAAAAATGTAGTGACAGAGACTACTCAGGCTGGCAACTGATGGCATTTGCTCCTGGCCTCGGCTTCCTTGCCATCTCTCAGGGTAGATGGGACATAAAAAGCGCCAGAGAAGGTGAATGGGGGGGGGGGGCTGTCCCAGTAGTTTTCTCAGGCCACTGTTAATTCCTATCAGGAGCTGATGCGCCAATTATCCTTAGCCTGGGCACCCCCGTTTCTGATTTTCCTCAAGGAAGACAGTAGCCCTAGGGACACTGGGGGAGGGGCTGCCTCAATGATTCTGTCAAGTCAATTGGGTAGTTCTGTCAGAAATCAATGCTGTGGACTCTCTGGTCTGGGCTCACTTGCTTTTATGGGTTAATATGGATAGCGATCTTTTCGTCATGCATTTGATGTGTATTGCTTTGAGCACAACGTATGTGGGGAAATGGTACACAAATAAAGTGGCAACGATACTGGTAAGTTTTCCACTTTGCTCTAGAGTTGGAAACAGCTTGAAAAGGAGATGGCTACTTATATAGTATACATTCACTCCAGTGTCCCCTTTTGTCTTTTGTTCTTCTCCACAAACAGGTATATTTGTAATTTATTATTATATTAAATAAAGCTAAGGGAATTATAGCTGTGCATTTCACCACACCAGCAGAATGTATGTGTCAACTAAAGCTGTATTCTATAGGCACACTTATCTGAAAATTATCATGTATAGGATTTTACTTTTGTTTCTATATAATACATTTTATGTTCTTACCCTGTTTCAGTTTAGATCTGATAAAAGAAATGTATTGCATATATAGTAAAAAAAAATTCAATTCAAAAGCCATCTACTCTGTCTCTATTGTAATTGGATGGATGATATTTCCCCCCACATCTTGTCAGCATTTCAGGAAATCGAACGCCCTGCTCCAATATTGTTAAACCACAATACTAAATTTAAAAAGTCACAGGTAAATTGGGTTGTGCAGCACCATCTATGCATATCACACAGATACTTCTCTTTCTGTTCTACACCACTCACTAATCCACTTTCCTAATGTAAATGTTGATACAGAGCTATTCACAACACAACATATTGAGGTATAAGAAGTACTTCCATAATGGGAAACTGCATCCTCTAAAGTGAAAAACGGGTTTTGTGGAAAGGGTCTAGAATTGGCTGGTTATGCATCTGCACTGAAATGAATGACTATATGGGAGTTCCATACTCAATTAAAGAGGTAGAAAAGCAGGAAAATCCCTTCAAGTTGAGAGATGGTCAATGACACCCCCAACTCAGAAGTCCAGGAACTTAGCACAAAAAAGTCTGAGACGTCTCATGACAGAGCTAACTCTGTGTGCCAAGGGATAAATATCACTTGCTAGTGTCAAAAGGGAGTGGCAAAGAAGCAGCCATTTTATGTCCAATACAAATGAAAGAAGCAACCGCCAGTTTTTAGGCTTCTGTGGCCAGGAAGGATCTCTGCAGAGAGGAGCAAATTGCTTTCATTCTTCTTTCTCCCAAAAACACATTCGTATTTATAAACTTACATTTTGCATGGAAGCCCCTGAAATTTATTATCACAAGTATATTTGCAAATGTGGCTTGAAAGTTTCTACACGAGGGCAAACTAATCCTATATATATCCTGAATGGAAGCAAAGGAAAAGCCTCTCTCCTTTCACCTGACCACCAATTCAACATTAAACAAACACATTCCAATAACTAAAAGAATGAAATGTAATTCTGGAAATATTTTTTCTTACCTTGTAGCAAACTGTGAGATTTGTTCGTCAGTTCCTGTACCTTGCTCCTTCTATTGGCAGACCTTTGTTACGGGAGTTACTTACTTTCATTTTCCTGCTCTGCATCCAGATAAGTAAGTGCCAACAATTTGCTCTATAGTTAATGGCTGTGACACCTGCCTCTGTGCAAGGAGTGCCCTGTGCAAACACTATGCTCCACAGATACTTGTGGAGCTAATGCAGTGATAACATGGCTTCATTTGAAAGGACAGTCCTAAATGAATGGCTCTCTACCCCAAGTCCCCCTTAAGAAGGGAGAACAGAGACCTTGAAGTACTGCAGCAGCAATTAGCTTCAGGACAACTGCCTGAGCAGTCACACAAGTCTCCTGGTCACAGACTTCCTTTCCATGACGAGCTGTGTTGAATTTCTATTTAAAATATAGCAATTATTTCTAAATTTGCATCTATAGGGGGGAAGCAGGACACATTGATGCAAGGGGCATATTGAGACACCAACAATATTTCAATATCGAGAAATGTTATTTGTGTCGCTACATCACTAAAACATGTCTATACATGTGTGAGTACAACAGTTGCGACCGCGCCGCCCGCCAGTTAGCAGTTGCTGTTTGATGAGAGTAGGTGTGTTTTTAGCATGGCCGACTAAAAAATTATGTGAAATGTAAAAGTGTTCCAACACTGTTTCACGATGTTTAGTTAAGATTTAAAAATACCAAAGGTAAGTTATTCCACTCAATAATCAGAATTACACATGATTTTTAAATAATTTCAGTGGTTTTATTAATAATTGTTAGGGTTTTTTTTGAAAATGTCCATTGGGGCACTTTGATACACCAAGACACAGGGCACAGCTTTAAAGCAGAAAGCTTCCAGGGGTGAATAAGATCAAGAATAGTGTTTGGGGAAAGATTAGGCATCCCCCGCACCATGAGGTGCTAATGGTACAGTCTCCCAGCAGATCCTGTAGCTGGGCAAGGCCACCTCACTCACTCACCCTGATGGGGAGTCGTGGGGGGCACGAATGTGACCCCCCCTTCAAGCTGAAGGAGGGTGACATTCGGGGGGGGCCATGACTCCCAAGTCTATAGCGAGCCGTGGAATGGGAGAGCGGAAGCAGCTGCTTTGCAGCTTTGGCATTCGCTGGTTTAGGGGGAGGCACTGGTGGGGGGGCACGACAAATGGTACCCCCATCACCCTGTCACCAGGAGCACACTGCCCCCCACCCCCTGTCGCTATGCCCCTGTCCTTACCACCCCCTTTTTACTCTTACACAGACTTTTCTTTCACCAGTGGGAATTTATGCTGATATATATCTCCAGCTCAGCCAGAACAGGGGACTTAACCAGTATTGCCCTGCCTCAGCCCTGACTCAGCTGGGAAAATCTAATAACAATAACAATAATAATTATAATATATTCATATGCCACCCACCTGATTTAATTACCCCAGCCACTCTGGGTGGCTTCCAACAAATTAAAACACAACACGACATCAAACATTTAAAACTTCCCTATACAGGGCTGCCTTCAAATGTCTTCTAAAAGTCAGATGGTTGTTTATTTCCTTGACATCTAATGGGAGGGTGTTGCACAGGGCAGGCGCAACTGCTGAGAAGTCTCTTTAAACTCTCTTACCCGGACAGATCCTGGGCTTCGACCACACTGCTAATCTGGAATATAGGATAATCTCCAACATTCTCATGTGTGAAGGAGGGATTGATTACTTCATCTTCCTATATAACAATCCAATAGGCAAATTACATTTGCCACAATTTCTATGCTTTCTGTGATACTCATATTTATAGGCCTTGGATGTCAGCAAGCAGAATTCCCAGGGATTTTATTGTGTTGAACAAACAAGTATACCATTATTAACACAACGGAATGAACATCACATTCGTAATTCCATCTACTTGTGGTTATATCATTTAGCATTTGACATCACCAATAAGATTGCAATCAGACACAATCATGTTGATATGGTAGAATTTGAAGGTTAGGTGTATACGTAACACATTGCATGGTTAAAGGCAGGAAAGAGTAAATAAAATAAACAGAAAATTGGATGAAACTCTTCTCAGTTCTTCTGGGGGCTGTAAAGCTTCCAAACCACTCCAGTTCTTTCACTTTCAAACTTCTTCCACATTATCAATTCCCATAAATTGCCATGCATTGTGAGGATGCTGCATCGGCATGTGAAATGTTGGAGGTCTCTCAGGCAGGTTGCATGTACAATGGAGTAATAGTTGCATAGGCTGTTGTGTCTATATTTCGGGATGGTGATGACTTGGAAATTGAAAAACAAAAAAATAATAGTTAGCTACTGATATTGGCTGTTTGGCAGAAGTAATCTGGGGCCAATTGAAACTGCTAACCTACCCAAATAATATCTGGGATATATTTATAGTTTTAAACGGTATCGCAGGGACTTTGGTACATAGGTGAACCCAGAGGGTGTGTGAGTGGGGCAAGCTACAATAGTCCACTTCCTTGGGTAATACTAGGCCAATGCAGAGCTTGTCTGAGGCCCAGGGAGGAAGTTTTGTTGGAATAAAGTTTTTGGCATGACAGTGTAAGTCCAGCAGGTCCCTAGCAGGTTCCCCTGGCTAGCTTAGCCCTCCGAGTCCTGGGGCAAGTGTACTGGGCAGCCCCCTACCCCTGAACAGCCCTGGGTAATGCACTATCTAAACTAGTCAGAGTTAGAATTGAATATGATCTACTGTACTAAGACAGATCACCCCAGATTTGGCTGAGACGTTTTACTCACCGCCGATTGGAGGAGTCCTGTAAGTCTGGCATCTGAAGACAAATTCACAATTAGTCTAGTCGCACAGTAAAATTTCAAGGATGTGTATAAGTATGTGTACTTATGTGTATGTGTAGGATCGTAACATGTATCAACCTTTTTTTTAGGAGTGGTTCATCCCTGATCATGAGGCGCTATCATTTGCTTCAAAGACAACAATGCCCATGCAGCTCCTCAAGGGCCATCGCCATCACTGACACCTCCTGTCAGTCCTGCTAGTATTGAGCATCTCCAGGGAAAGATGTCTGAAAATCAGTCAGATACTGAGTGACCACAGAAATGCCAGCACTGACACAAACACACCTCACAGGCCCCATTCATCACCCAAGTGCCAATTTGCTTTTCCAGAGCAGAAACACCTCTCGTTTGCTATGTCAATACTTGTTTCTGCCCTACTCTTCGAAAGGAAGAGGCAGGGTGTGTTTAGCTTCTTGGATCAATGTCTTAGCCGACACTTAGCCATACAATTCACCTGCTGTACCTTTACTCTTGCTTTGCCTGGATATCACCCAGCTCTATGCATTTAAGGGTTTGCCAGAAACAGAAAGTTTGAGTTCATCATCCGGCAGTGAGGGTCAGGACAGGCAGGTTGGCTGGGTCTGATGAGAGTTATAATCCAACAGTGTATGGATGATTCAGCTATTCTGAGAATGCATCTAACTAAGAGGTCAGGGAGGCAACAGAAACAGTTGTACACTACAGACCTGCAAAAAATAGCTCTCTGGAAATGAGTATCACATTCAAATTCAGCTGTTCTGGTAAGGCTACATTGAGAGAAGTCTTCTGAAACAGTTATGTGGGTGTCCGTGCTTGTTGAATGTGTCGTGTGGGTGAGAAACCACAGTGAGAGCATTCTCTCCCACAGCCCACAACTTCTATAAATAAGCCCATTCTACCAAATAATGTGTTACAATTTTTAGAGGCAGGCATGAACCAGTAGCTTCACTTAACTGCAGAAAAATCTAGTTTCTCACAGAGACATAAGGGTTTACATCTGAGCTCATTGGAATGCAGCTGCATAACAAAATAAAACCACTGTACCTTTCATTAGGTTTGGATAGTGAAAGGATTTTTAAAAAACTTAATTAAATTTGTGGTTTTCATGTTCCAGAACATAGTATTTCTGTCCTAAAACTAAATTCTGCCTTTCACGCAGAAACCTCCAAGGGATTGTATAGCAATACTAAAAAGTTACACCTGGATTCAAAGTTCTTAATCCTTCATTTTGGATATTTCAAACATGCATTACAGTCACATGATTAGGTGACGCACATAACTCTCTTCCTTGTTTTTCAGCAGAAAGATATATATACTCATTTTCAGAGCATTTGATGCAAGTGTGGTTTTCATGACCCTCACTCCAAAGGGAGAAAAGAATTATCTTACACTGAACTTCTTCAGAGGCCAGGTTTCTGTTGTTGTCCTTGACTGCAGTTCCTTCCCTAAGAAAAACAAGAGACAAATGCTTCAAATCTAATAAGAGCAGAAGCATCAGAAGCATTTAGGCAACAGCAGAAGGCTCTTGCTAGTTCATTCATGTATTTTCTTTCCCTGTACCACATCTCTGATCTAAATCTGATTGTTTTGCTATGTTACTATGACCTTGTTTTTGTAGTGCTTGAAATATATTCCCATTTTCTTTGTTTCTAAGCTGCTCTGAGCATGATTTTGTGTGTGTGTAAAAGTGGCATACAAATAAAGTGAATGAAGGAATGAAAATCTTACACATAATCATAAGGAATATGTTCAGTATTGGCGCTGTCCTGCCTTGAAGATCTCTGAAGACACAGCACTAAAATAAAAAAGAAGAAAGGCAAAGAAGCTGTCATAAATTAGGGCTGACATATGTCTGGATTTTCCCAAACATTACTGGGATTTCAAAGGCGGAATTGCCGTCCGGTAGAATTTCCGAAGGGTGGCACTTTGTCCTGAATCTTAGGCAAGTCAATCAAAAACTTGATATGGGGGGGGGGGGGGGTTTGTAAAGCCAGGTGGCAGTTCCCATGAAGGAGGAGTGGCAGCTGATGCACACTCCTCCAAATGGATGCAAACTATTTTCCGTAATAGAATTCAGTTTTGTACTTTCTTTTTGCTAACATATGCATGTTTGTGCACAATTTCTCCCATACCTGTGCACATGTGTGTGTGCGCATGCACGCATGCACACACAAACACATATGCACACACATAGAAAGTAATGACATTTTTGGTTGGAGACTTGCATTGCAAGTGTGTGTTTTGAAGGAAAGCTGAGTTTCAGTTCACATGTTGTTCCTGTAAGTGTGAATTAGGTAAGGTCCCTTCAAATGGGAACAGAATTTATTCCTCACCCCTACACAAATATCAGATTTGCTGATACTTGAAAAATCAACCCTTTTCATAATAGATTATCATTACTTCAGGTTACCATCACTCACCTTTCTTGACCAAAAGGTAGATCAAAGGTACCAACACCAGAATGGTACCACCCACACCACCACTTATAATTCCCCAATTTGGCCCTGCCAAAAAAAGAAGAAGAAAAAGCTGAATTAGATAAGATGAAAAGAAAAGAAAAGAAAAGAAAAGAAAAGAAAAGAAAAGAAAAGAAAAGAAAAGAAAAGAAAAGAAAAGAAAAGAAAAGGGAGTCTTCATTTGGTTTCCCTCACAAAGCCAAAATTAGCCCCACCTAAATCAGGCTAGGCTTGCCATGCATACAGAAAATTCTGGACAGGCAAGGAAATGGCACCCTGGGAGAATTTTATAAATTTTAAGAGATGTCTGGAATTTCCAGTACATGTTGTTGTTGTTGTTGTTGTTGTTGTTGTTGTTGTTGTTGTTGTTGTTGTTGTTGTTGTTGTTGTTTTCTGTCGTCATCCCCCCTGAGCATAAGAAGGAATGTCCCCCCCCTTACATGGGATGCCCAAATCGTGCTAGCCGCCCCTGCCTCCCCACGTGCAGCAGCCCACACTGAGGAGTAGGGGATAACAGAAGAAAGTGGAAAGAGGGAGAGAGCAGCCCCGAGCTCCTGCCATTCTCCAGGGAGGAAAATAAAGAGGACTCAGTTATCCTGCTCCCGCCATTGTTTCCCCCCCCCCCCCCGAGAGCTGCTGTGTTACCTTCCTCAAAGCTGCCGCAGCTGCTCCCCTTTCCAGGATGCAGAGCAGGAGATGAGGAGCCCAGCTAAAAGGGAACAGGGCACCTGTGGCTACTTGCTCGGGAGCAGGTCCAAAGGAACTTACCTCATCAGTCCCACCCTCCCAAAGCAGGGGGGGAACCTCAACAAAGAGTCTCCCCTTCTTTCCCTGCTAAAAGAAAAAGAATTGGCTCTTGGAAACGTGGGTTTTTTATTTATTTTTATTTATTTATTTGGGGGGGATCTGGGGTGTCAGGAATGTTACTTTTTGAAATATGGCAAGACTAAATTTTGTAATGTGGATTTTGTAATGTGGTTTTGCCACAAAAGGAGCCCAACAGAAATATGCATTTTAATATAACATGTATTTTATTTGGAAATGCATTGAAAATCACTGATAAAATGCATATTTTGAGGAATGCATACAAAATATGTACATTAAAGTATATATTAATGTGCATCATAACAATGGGTTTTATTTGAACTGAAAATCAATCATTGTGACTAAGAGCCATTCATTTCAATGGGTCTACTCAAAATATAACTTAGCTGAATGGAAGAACACATGTACCTTTCAAGCACTCTTTAGAAAAACATGACGCACCAAAAGAAATGAAACAGGGTGTACATAGGCTGATCTAAGCACCATCCCTAGAGGCTAAACACATAAATCATGAATAGTTTTAACAGGTTGCAAAAGCATCACTCTTTGATAAGCTGCCTAACAGCAATGCCTATTTTTAATACACAATTAAACAGTGTCCCTGGAGAAGTGCTATCATCTCCATGCCATAGGCCAGATGCTCCAACATATGAATTTGCTCCAGGGAAGTCTGAACATGCTCTTTGGCTATGAGTAACTGTTGTCGTACGGGAATAGAAACCAAATGGGTGGGGAATTAAATGGACTGTGTTGGAATATAGCATGACTGGCTAGCTGGAACTCTAAACAGGACTATCCCACCATGCAACATTCTCTTGCAGGTCCCTTCCTAGTCAGATCCTTGATACAATCTTACCTGACTGGAGAATCAGATTCTGAGCATCACTGAGGGCAGATGTCTTCTCTTGGTTCTTTGCATCCTTCTGCTGGTAACCACAGGAATATTGGCCAGCATTCCTCAACGAAGCATTGATTATGTATTGAGCATTTTGAGATGTTGCTTTCTTGAATGAAACAGGAGCCCCATCTTTACAGAAAAAAAATCTGGTCGGCACAACCTCTGATGGAGACACACATAGTGCTGTGATAGTTTCCCCTTCATGAACCAAAGTTGATTTCAAGAATAATCCAGGAGCAGGAAGTTCACCTGGAGAACGAACAAATGGAAGAAATAAAGAAAGAGCATAAATTAATGCAGAGAGTAAATGAAAATGTTTCTGCAATGCAGGGTGAACATTTGAGTAATCATGTGCAATTGGATTGTTTTGTCTTACTGTATCACTTTTTAGCACTTTTTCATGATTGCTTATTGTACACTGCTTTTAATTATTTCTTTTGGGGGAAATTGGCATGTAAGTGTTCTACTCTGTTTCATTTATTTAAAGCATTTTAATGCCACCTCAATTTTTATTTAGAAATTTTAGGTTGTAAATTCTCAATTTAATTATTGATGATGAAACAAAACAGCCCTGACCTTCTTTGATAATGAACATTTAGCATTAAACATGTGGTTCGAGTAGAGGAAGAATCATACACCATACTCTGCAATCCTGCACACACTAGTGCACACAGTCCTGCACAGTCCCAAACTCACCTGTAGAAGTGCAAAGCTCTGAATCTTTGTCTTCACCCAAACACCAGTGATTTGCAAGCAGAGCACCTGCAATAACATCCATGCAATATGTTTATAAAATGTTTTAACTAGTAAAAACAAGGGCAGAGCACTGATTTTATAATGCTCCTAACCTGATATTTTTGCTGCAGCCTTTTTGAACTGGCTTTAGTGTTTTCTATCCCTTGTAGTTTCCAATTATACAAATAATACACATATAAATGAGAGGCAATACCATATAATTGCTAACATTCCTATATGCCAGAGCACCTCCTATTCTGGTGCAGTGTTTTTTTCTGGGTGCAAAAGGAGTGTGTGGTGTTTGAAAGCATGTGCGAATGCAGAGCTGAGGAGAAACCAATAAAATTGCCCCTTTCCATGTGTTTCACACTGTTCATTCTACCAACACTTATTTAATTTGTACATTTACATTATATGGTTGTGTAACCCAGACACTCTTAAACTGAAATCTTTGGTTCTCTTGCAGATAGTAATAGAAGAAGAAGAAGAAGAAGAAGAAGAAGAAGAAGAAGAAGAAGAAGAAGAAGAAGAAGAAGAAGAAGAAGAGGAGGAGGAGGAGGAGGAGGAGGAGGAGGAGGAGGAGGATAGATGTTTTCATGAAATGTCCTCCACAAATTGAAGAGGAAGGCCTTATTTCAGTTTATTCTTTAAAATGTATTTTTTGAAAACAGCTTGGCTTTTCTGCAGTTTTGGGGGCAATCTTATCACAAGATTTATCACATGGGCAGCTTAGGATGCAGCAGATCTCTCCCTCAGCTGGGCTCACCATGCAATAAGTCCCTCCATCTCATGCAAAGATATGCTTATCACAGCTCAGCTAGTTAAACTGAGGGCACTAAGTCCTCCAGAAGGCTGTTGCAGGGATGTGGCAATGAGCAGGTGACTTACACTGGAACATAAGCTCATTCAAATCAGTCTTGAGTCCTGGCAACCTCACACAGAACAGTTTTTTTAAGGCTTCTTTTTCCACTGCCTCACTTAGGCAGAGCAACAGCCCTTTTGTTGAAAATGGTTTGGATCTGGTGTAGCTTCAACACAGCTTAACTTGTTCCAGTATGCTTTATGCCATCTTCTTCTGTGTAGGACTTAGAATTCATAATGGAAGCTTCAAAGAACCTATTGTCACACAGCTTGCCACATTCCCAAAACTAAAAATCCGGACATGCTCCCTCACACGCGCCTGAATTTCCCAAACATATGGCTACCCTAAATATGAGTACATATCTCTATTTGAGTTACAGGTAGGTAGCCGTGTTGGTCTGCCATAGTCAAAACAAAATTTTAAAAAAATCCTTCCAGTAGCACCTTAGAGACCAACTAAGTTTGTTCTTGGATGCACACGAAAGCTCATTCCAAGAACAAACTTAGTTGGTCTCTAAGGTGCTACTGGAAGGAATTTTTGTTTGTTTGTTTGTTTGTTTTATCTCTATTACAGTTGCATTTTTAGAGTCTAGCAAAAATAATAATCCTACAAGGCATTTTTCTGAGAACATTTCAAAAATATGTTTTCTATTAGTATTCCATTTCTCCCTGTTTTAGTAAAAGGCTATCTTGAAGCATTTGCTTCTATTATTTTCAGCATTTCTCTATGCTGTTTCTGTTTCCACTTGCCAGGTAGCCTTAGAAAGACACTGGTTTCGGGCAATGCGAAAGGATGCAGAATGGGAGCCTGGCTGCCAACTCATTCCCACTGCAGAGAAAAGGAAAGGGAAAATGAAAAGCTGTGCTATTTCTGGAATGCTGGGGGATTTCTCCTCCACTTCAAGTAATTACATAGAATTCTCTCACTAGTTTCTCTGTTCACTAGTACCATGGAGAAGTACAAGAGGCTATTTGTACATAACTCTCATTACTTAGGAGCCATTTCTAGAATCCTGCCATTTGTCCATAAAATGATTTCCAGAAAATGTCAAAGTTCCAATCACTGAACTATTTACCCTTTTCTTTATTTTTAGGACAGCATTCATATACATTCACACCACACAAACACACATTATCTTTTTTTTAAATATATATATACATTTTATTAACGTCAATAAGGAGAAATACAAAGATTATTGTCAAATATCTATTTTTAAAATCCAAACTAAAACATTAATCCAGGGGGGGTAAGAAAGGAAGAAAAAGGGAGAGAGAAAGAAAGAAAGAAATAATAAAGGAATTAAAAGAGAAAAAGAGAGAAAAGTTAAGAAGCTAAAGAACTTCTGATTCTTCATCTGACTGCTACATAAAAACATCACTCACTTCATCTACTCCAGTGTAACACCCCATAATGCCACCCTCTATAAACCATTTATTCAGTCCTCATATCCAAATAACATTATTCCATTTTCTTTTCCACGCAAAAAGTATGGGACTGGTTTCTAATCTTTAGTAAATGTTAAAAATGGCTTTTCTCTGATAAAACATGTAAATTTCACCATCTCACCTAAGTCCATTAATTTTGACAACCACACTTACACACACTCCTAGGAAAGCTCTGGTGGGGATTATGGAGCTACGTTTCCCCAGATCTTTCAAGAGGTTGACCATATCCATGAATTCCCTTCCCAGTTTCCCAAACTTACAGAGAACCCAGAAGAGATTCATCAGGGCAGAGCAGGAGTTGGTTTGCCAATCTGATGTTTGTCCACTCTTCCCCACCTCTGACTCTCAGCTCCTTCTACTTCTCTCACAGATGAGACGGAAATCATGACTTTGGCAGCATGCATGCTTCTGTCCCCTCCCCTGGGGAACACCCCCACCTGTGGCTGCAGCTACGACGCAAGGATGTATAATTTTATACTTTTCCTTCAGGTGAACTATTCAATGTATCTATGACCCTCAGGCACTTTCACTTAGAGATAATATTTGATGGTCAGAAAGGCAGCATTTTCATCTGTTATCCTATTTCGCAGCTCCAGAAACCCCTCTGAAAATGAGTAGATTAGTTCACATGATGGTGCGAAGATTCAGACAAGAATTGCTGTGAAAAATTCATTCCAGGGAAATAAATCGGAAATCTACCCCACCCCCCGAGAAAAGTATTCCGTCAAGATAAAGTGGATGGGGCTGCATACCAGAAGCCCATGCCCAACATGGAGCTAAAGCACCCCCTAGGTAACATGGCCTATAAAGAAGGGAGAGTGCCTGGGCTGCATTGTGAGACCTCGTGGGCCAGGTTTATGCCACAGGGCCTTGATCCCTAGTCCAGCAGTCGCTGATGTTGGAGTTGAATGAGCAACAGTTTTGTAAGGCAGGTGACCCTGTTCCTTCCTGCTGTCTGGCTACCAGTTTCATCTTATTACATTCTATCTCAGCTGTGAAGGTATTATGTACTGAGCTGAATCCTAGAACAATAGGATCCAGAATGCAGCAGTCTGACTGGTCCGCAGGAGCCACCCAATCCAGCTCCAGGTGGAAGTGAATCCACAACCTGATTGGCCTGCAGGAGCAGCCCGGAATTAGCCAATCACATGGGGCCATTGTGTAAATAATGTATATATAGCAGACGTCTTGGGGAAAGTTTCATTCATTTGCTACTATGAGCTGAATAAAGAGCATGAAATTCACACTTGACTCCAAGTATATTTCAGAAGGATTCAGCCATTCTATTAGTATCCCCAAGGAAAGGGTCCCCAGGTTCCTTGGGGATGTGGTAATTTCTGTGAGCCTTTAGACTTGTTTGTGTCTTGGGAGGAATGAGGTGTGTAATAAGAACGCATTTGTGGAAGAAGAAGAATATGTGTATGAGAACTATTTAGGAGCCAGGATGGAAGTTGCCGGAGGCTGGATTGGTTTTACACTGGTGTCGGGAGCCTCCAGTCCAAGGGCACACCAAGGCCCATCATGTCTCCTCATTTGACTGGAAGTCCTGTCCACCCATCCTACACCTGACATCCTCAGCATATTTCTGATTTTAACCTTTTAATATGGTTTTTATTATATTTTTATTGTACAATTGTTGTGAACCACTCTGATATTTTCATATGAATATCAGTATATAAATATTTTTCTATATAACTATAGCCAGGCCTTCAATGGAACAACTGGGAGATTCAGATGAGCCCCCAGTTGTCCCTTTGTTGGAGCAAAGTATGCCTTGCTCAAGGAGAGGGGAGAAGTTTCTCCTTCTCAGTTTCTCTTTGAAGCCATGTTGTGCTGTTCCTGTGAGTCCTTAGTTTTGGAGGTTGAAAGGAGTGTCATGAAGTGGCTTGCAAAACACAGGGCTGCCACCCCCCCTTGTTTTTTGGTTCCCACGTTTGGATAACGTCTGAAGGGATTTTAACAGAATTACGTCATGTGATGGACAGGTGGGTTGCCCTGTCCATCTATCAAAGCTGGCTAATGGGGTTGGACCCCAAAAGGTTCCCCATCATGGTCTACCAGCTGAGGATCCCTATATAATTGTATTTCTATCTGTATATCTATTTCTCTATTCATTTACATAGAATGTGGTTTTTCTAAACATAGCACACACCGGGTGGCTAACATATAGGCACAATACAAAGCAACACAAAGGCTAAACAATTTATTTGGTAGAAATACATATAATATTTTAAAACATAGGCATGTTAAAATAAGCAGCAAATAATATAAATCCCAGTAGACAAAAGGCTATACATTGAAGATGTCCATTAATACTATGCAGACACCTTTGCTGTTTTGTTTTCAGTACCTGCTATAAAAACTTCTGGCAAGCTAACCAGACATCATGAACTCAAGCCATTTATTGGAACCTTAAAGGTCAAAACCAGTACTTGAACTGGGCTTAGTAAAATACTGGAAACATTATTGCAAGTGAATAAATGGGTGAGAGAAGGAGGACAGACAAAGAACATTCTGGAGGCATTTTCTTTTCTTCCAATGGGATTTCCTAGTTTCTAGGTCCAGCCAAGCAGCAATTATACTTCTCCATGAAATAGGTGATGATTGGCGCTGAGACCAGGAGAAGAAGCACCAATAAGTAGCGGAGAATCCAAATACAGGGAGGTATTGTCTGACCTGGATCGAATAGAAAAAGATCAGAAAGGTTTGGGTGTCTATTCAGATATAACCAGAGACAGGGAGACAAATCAGAAAATAGACATTAACAAGTTCCCTATGGTTTGATGCTTGTTGGAAGAATGTACAAGTGTATCATAACTCTTTTCCTACTCTGGTTATATAATCCTATTGATTCTCTCAAATACCATCAATCAATCAATTTATATTATATATAGCCAAAGACCTTTACAATGGAGGAGGAGGAGGAAAAGAAGAAGAAGAAGAGGAGGAGGAGGAGGAGGAGGAGGAGGAGGAGGAGGAGGAGGAGGAGGAGGAGGAGGAGGAAGAGGAGGAGGAGGAAGAGGAGGAGGAGTTTGGATTTGATATCCCGCTTTTCACTACCCAAAGGAGTCTTAAAGCGGCTAACACGGGGGTCTGCAACCTGCGGCTCCGGAGCCACATGCGGCTCTTTTACACCTTTGCCGCGGCTCCGGGGCGGATACGCCTGTCCACTTCTCCAGCTGGCCAGCGGCAGCGGCCGCCCTCCAGCTGGCCGGCGGCCCGCCCTCCGGAGGCTGAGGGTGCTGCTGCTGTGCTGCTCTGCTCATGCGTCGTGCCTCGTTTCTGCCAGCGCAGGCGCAGCAGCAGACAGCAGCAGTTTCCCTCCAGAGGTGTGGCTGCTGCTGCTGGTGTGGAGCTGCTGCTGGCTGCTGCATCGAGGCGACGACGAGGTAGGCAGCTGTGGGCTGGGCCAGGGGCGGCGGGTGGTGGGCGAGGGCAAGGGGGGAAGCCCTCCTTTTAAAAATGGTCGAGGAAGCTGCACCTGTTTCCCTACCGCTGCCTCCTTCACTCCTGGTTCCGCTCGCGGGCGCGCGTCTCTCCGCCCCGGAGCAAGGCCGGGACTCGCCCTTGCCCGGGACCCGCGTCTCAGGAGCCAATGGGTGCATGTGTCGCGAGGGGGCTTGGAGGCTCCTAGGAGCTCGAGCACGCACAGATGTGGCTGCTTTAAAAGGCTGCATGGAGGAAAAGGCAGTTGTGCGTTCTTCCGCAGCAGCGTCAAGCGGAGCCGCCGCCGGACCTCACCAGGCAAGGTTAGTCACGTCGCCCCCGCCTTCCAGGGCGCAAAGCTGGGCTGGCTGGGCAGAAACCACCGTCGAGCTCTCTGCCTGCCATGGGCGGGGGGCTTTGCAACCCCCCAACGAGTCCCTTGGGGTGGGGGACTGGGATTGGGGAGGGGGAGTCCTCTGCCGCTGCTTCCTCAGGTGTGTTGCTTAGGCTGCCGGGCGGAGCGCGGGAGCGCAAGTTGGCCGCCTGCGCCGCGCCCTCCGGCTGTGGCCTCTCCAAAGTGGCCTCTCCAAACGCGCGGCGCAAAGAGCGGCGCCTTGGCTTTGCCCCGGTTTGGTTGGGCAGCCTGTGGCTGGAGGAGATCCGGGGGATTCCTCCTCGGCAGCTGAAAGAGGGGCTTGTTCTCCCGCGCTTTCTTTTCTCCCAGTTCTAGGTCACTCGACCCACAATAGCACTTCTTTAGTCTCCTTGCCGCACGCGCTCTGGCAACTTTTCAGGCTCCGGCTTGCGTAAAAACTGGGAAAGCTTTCTCTCGCTTCCTTCCCCCCTCCCCCTCCGATGCTGCTCTCCAACCACCTACCTGCTTGTCACAAGTTTTGGACCCCCCCCCCCACTCCTTGGAAGGGTTTCATTATTGGAGCTGAGCTTGTCCCCTGCTGAGGTAAATGACTTATTGCTCTGCTTCGACCGGGGTGGGTGGGTGGGTGGGCTGGTAAAGAAAACCAAACCTGAGTAACTTATGCAGAGGCAGAATTTACTAGGTGGGGGAGAAGCCCCTGTCGTGACTTCCAGGTGTTTGGAAGCACGGACAGCCCACCAAAAAGAAAACTTGTGAAAATGCTTCCTTCATGAGGGCAAGGAGTAATAGGGGTGGAGATGGGCCGAAAGTCCAAAGGAAATGATTTCTTGAAGGGGGAGGATGTACTACGGGAGGCAGAATAAAGGGCTGGTTCTCACAGAGACATGGGTAGGAGAATGACGCCCCAAAAGGTTGCAGTTTTTCCTCTGTCCTGAGTGTGTGTTAGGGGAGCCTTGACAAAGCACTTGTTGGCATGGAAGAGAGGAGTCCTAACTTGGATCTGTGTTCATGTGCAAAATCTATCGCCATTGTCATTAAGGGGGCAGGGAACTCCCCTAAAAAGGTTTGAACACTATGAACTACTACAGCCACCTGTATGCAAGCCAGCACAAACATCACAGGCTTCTCTGGTGCAATTCTGTGCTTTATTTAGCAAGAGAGGAGGTTGGAAGAGGTGAGCATAGCCTCTGGTCTGGAATATTAAGGGTAAAAGACACTAAGATTATTGTAAAAGCCAGCAGTCTTCAATTGGACATGGGACAAACATTTAACACAAGTGTGCAGTTGAGGACTCATTTTTTAAAAAAACAACAAATCAAATATTTGTATGCTGTTGCAACCCACCTTGGATCAGGCTGTGACCTGGTAGTGGTCCCCAGGTTGGATAAAAATGAATTATTTTTTTTTAAAAAATCAAAAAAATGGATTTTTAAAATTTAAATCAGATTTTTTTTATTTAAATCGGATTTTTTAAATTTAAATCGGATTTTTTAAAATAAAATGCAGTGTTATATTTGTTTTAAATGTCGCAGTGGTTTTGCGGCTCCCAGTTTCTTTTTTTTTCTTCAGAAACGGGTCCAAGTGGCTCTTTTTGTCTTAAAGGTTGCAGACCCCTGGGCTAACATTCTCCTTTCCCTTCCTCCCCCACAACAAACACTCTGTGAGATGAGGGGGGCTGAGAGACTTCAGAGAAGTGTGACTAGCCCAAGGTCACCCAGCAGCTGCATGTGGAGGAGCGGAGACGCAAACCCGGTTCCCCAGTTTACTAGCCTACCACTCTTAACCACTGTGGAGAACTAGCCCAATGCCAGGTAGGGGTTAAATTTTGTGACAGTTAGAACCCTTAGGGGCGGGCTCAGCCTGGGTATAAAACACCCCTCCCTGTGGTCAGTAAGGGGGTTAGAAGTGTGGAGAGTTAGAAGGAGAGTTGAGTTAGTTGAGGAGCGTGAGTCAGGAGTGAGAGCTGGAAGTTTAAGAGTCTGAGGTGTAGCATTGGTGGAAGATAGCAGAGAGGATAAACAGATTGTGAAACGTGTTGTTATTGGTATTTAGTTAACTGTTAGAGGTTATAGGCCGGTATCATTTAGAGGTAATAGGCCGGTATAGGACCACCGTTATATGCTTATTGAACATCCTTTTATTTATCAGCAACCACAAGTTTTGTACACAATAAACAACTTCTTTGTTGACAATATCCTCGTCTGTGGTAAATGAAGCAAGCAGGTTCCAGCTAGCAGTCTGGTGGGTTGCAGCTGGGGACCGTTTGTCATTGGTGCAGCACTCATAGACCGTGAAATGTCCGGGGGTGGCTGTACAGGGCGGAAGTGCTCGCGACAACCACTACACCACACTGGCTCTCACACAACAGAGAATAAAAGGAAATTTTCATCTAAAATCATACACATAACCTGTAGCAGTTTGCAACATATAATAAAATAGTAAAATAAAAACAATCCACTTAGTTTTTGACTATAGTTCCTTCCTGTATACTCCATTCTATCCACCCTATGAAGGTATTTTAGAGAAGGGAGAACAAGAGAGGGAAAAGTTGAAGGGTTTGGTGTTTGCTCAAAATGTCCACAGCAAGTTGAAGAGGGAGACCTTATCATTTACATAGACTCCAGTCAGAAATGGACTATTGAAATACCTGCTGTATAACATATATATTATCTGAGGCTTAAAACTCTCGTTATTGATTATAATTAATTTTACAGTGGGTGTGAATGATCTATTTGTGGCTGGTTTCTTTTAATCATTCTTTGCCCAGGCAGGCACATTATGTGACCCATGAGAGCAGCAAAATAACCAGACTGTACAATGGTGATGGGATAAAATCAGACCAATTCTTTATTGACAGCAGCAGGCAGGGCATGGGATGGCATGGCATTTTGTCCCAGGGCCAGTTCATCATTCCACAAGCCGCATGTTGATGGAATGGATTCACTGGGCTTAGATTGCTCCAAACCTGTACAATGGCTGTTGGCCAGTGTTGAACCTTGTCATGGTGCAAGCCAAGCAAGCAAGTTCTCTTTTGGGGACCAGTGTGCAGATTCCAACCAGACTAAATTTTGTAATGTGGATTTTGTAATGTGGTTTTGCCACAAAAGGGGCCCACAGAAATATGTATTTTAATATAACACGTGTTTTATTTGGAAATGCATTGAAAATCACTGTTAAAATGCATATTTTGATGAATGCATACAAAATATGTACAGGTACATTAATGCATATATTAATGCATATATTAATGTGCATCATAACAATGGATTTTATTTGAACTGAAAATCAATCATTATGACTAAGAGCCATTCATTTCAATGGGTCTACTCAAAGTATAACTTAGCTGAATGGAAGAACACGTGTAACCTTTCAAGCACTCTTTAGAAAACATGATGTGCCAAAAGAAATGAAACAGGGTGGACATAGGCTTATCTAAGCACCATCCCTAGAGGCTAAACACATAAATCATGGATAGTTTTAACAGGTTGAAAAAGCATCACTCTTTGATAAGCTGCCTAACAGCAATGCCTGTTTTTAATACACAATTAAACAGTGTCGCTGGAGAAGTGCTATCATCTCCATGCTATAGACCAGATCCTCCAACATCGGTTGCATAGGTGCACCTATTTTCATTTTAGATGAATATATGAATATGCTCCAGGGAAGTCTGAACATGCTCTGTGGCTATGAGTAACTCTTGTCGTAGGTGAATAGAAACCAAATGGGTGGGGAATTAAATGGACTGTGCTGGAATATGTCACAGAGGGCTAGCTGGAACTCTAAACGGGACTATCCCACCATGCAACTTTCTCTTGCAGGTCCCTTCCTAGTCTGATCATTTCTACAACCTTACCTGACTGGAGAATCAGATTCTGAGCAACACTGAGGGCAGATGTCTTCACTTGGTTCTTTGCATCTTTCTGCTGGTAACCGCAGGAATATTGGCCAGCATTCTTTGGCGATGCATAGACTATGTGTTGAGCATATTGAGATGTTCCTTTCTTGGATGAAACAGGAGCCCCATCTCTACAGAAAAAAAATCTGGTCCCCACAACCTCTGATGGAGCCACACATAGTACTGCAATAATTTCCCCTTCAGGAAACAAAGTTGCGTTCCAGTATAAATCAGGAGCAGGAAGTTCACCTAGAGAACGAACAAACGAATGGAAGAAATAAAGAAAGAGCATAAATTAATGCAGAGAGTAAATGAAAATGTTTTTGCAATGGAGGGTAAATATCTGAGTAATCACGTGCAATTAGATTGTTTTGTCTTACTGTATCGCTTTTTAGCACTTTTTTAATGATTGTTTATTGTATACTGCTTTTAATTATTTCTTTGGAGGGAAAGTGGCATGCAAGTGTTCTACTCTGTTTTATTTATTTAAAGCATTTTAATGCCACCTCAATTTTTATTTGGAAATTTGAGGTTGTAAACTCTCAATTTAATTATTGATGAAACAAAACAGCCCTGACCTTCTTTGATAATGAACATTTAGCATTAAACATTGGGTTTGAGTAGAGGAACAAACACACACCATTCTCTGCAATCCTGCACACACTAGTGTATACAGTCTTGCGCAGTCTCAAACTCACCTGTAGAGGTGCAAAGCTCTGAATCTTTGTCATCACCCAAACACCGGTGATTTGCAAGCAGAGCACCTGTAATAACATCCATGCAATATGTTTATAATATGTTTTAACTAGTAAAAACAAGGGCAGAGCAATGATTTTATAATGCTCCTAACCTGATATTTTTGCTGCAGCCTTTTTGAACTGGCTTTAGTGTTTTCTATCCCTTGTAGTTTCCAATTATACAAATAATACACATATAAATGAGAGTCAATACCATATAATTGTTAACATTCCTATATGCCAGAGCACCTCCTATTCTGGTGCAGTGTTTTTTTTCTGGGTGGGTGCAAAAGGAGTGCATGGTGTTTGAAAGCATGTGCGAATGCAGAGCTGAGGAGAAACCAATAAAATTGCCCTTTCCAAGTGTTTCACGCTGTTCATTCTACCATCACTTATTTAATTTGTACATTTACATTATATTGTTGTGTAACCCAGACACTCTTAAACTGAAATCCTTGGTACTCTTGCAGATAGTAATAGAAGAAGAAGAAGAAGAAGAAGAAGAAGAAGAAGAAGAAGAAGAAGAAGAAGAAGAAGAAGAGGAGGAGGAGGAGGAGGAGGAGGAGGAGGAGGAGGAGGAGGAGGAGGAGGAGGATAGATGTTTTCTGAAATGTCCTCCACAAATTGAAGAGGAAGGCCTTATTTCAGTTTATTCTTTAAAATGTATTTTTTGAAAACAGCTTGGCTTTTCTGCAGGTTTGGGGGCAATCTTATCACAAGATTTATCACATGGGCAGCTTAGGATGCAGCAGATCTCTCCCTCAGCTGGGCTCACCATGCAATAAGTCCCTCCATCTCATGCAAAGATATGCTTATCACAGCTCAGCTAGTTAAACTGAGGGCACTAAGTCCTCCAGAAGGCTGTTGCAGGGATGTGGCAATGAGCAGGTGACTTACACTGGAACATAAGCTCATTCAAATCAGTCTTGAGTCCTGGCAACCTCACACAGAACAGAATTTTTAAGGCTTCTTTTTCCACTGCCTCACTTAGGCAGAGCAACAGCCCTTTTGTTGAAAATGGTTTGGATCTGGTGTAGCTTCAACACAGCTTAACTTGTTCCAGTATGCTTTATGCCATCTTCTTCTGTGTAGGACTTAGAATTCATAATGGAAGCTTCAAAGAACCTATTGTCATAGAGCTTGCCACATTCCCAAAACTAAAAATCCGGACATGCTCCCTCACACGCGCCCGAATTTCCCAAACATATGGCTACCCTAAATATGAGTACATATCTCTATTTGAGTTACAGGTAGGTAGCCATGTTGGTCTGCCATAGTCAAAACAAAATTTTAAAAAAAATCCTTCCAGTAGCACCTTAGAGACCAACTAAGTTTGTTCTTGGAATGAGCTTTTGTGTGCATGCACACTTCTTCAGTGTGCATGCACATCCTCATTACAAGAACAAACTTAGTTGGTCTCTAAGGTGCTACTGGACGGTGTTTTTCTAATATCTCAATTACAGTTGCATCTCCCAGTGTTTATTTTTAGTGTCTAGCCAAAAAAAATCCTACAAGGCATTTTTCTGAGAAAATTTCAAAAATATGTTTTCTATTAGTATTCCCTTTCTCCCTGTTTTAGTAAAAGTCTATCTTGAAGCATTTGCTTCTATTATTTTCAGCATTTCTCTATGCTGTTTCTGTTCCCACCTGCCAGATAGCCTTAGAAAGACACTGGTTTGGGGCAATACGAGAGGATGCAGAATGGGAGCCTGGCTGCCAACTCATTCAAAATGAAAAGCTGTGCTATTTCTGGAATGTTGGGGGATTTCTCCTCCACTTCAAGTAATTACATAGAATTCTCTCACTAGTTTCTCTGTTCACTAGTAGCATGGAGAAGTACAAGAGGCCATTTGTACATAACTCTCATTACTGAGGAGCTATTTCTAGAATCCTGCTATTTGTCCATAAAATGATTTCCAGAAAATGTCAAAGTTCCAATCACTGAACTATTTACCCTTTTCTTTATTTTTAGGACAGCATTCATATACATTCACACACACAAACACACATTATCTTTTTTTTTTAAAAAAATATACATTTTATTAAAGTCAATAAGGAGAAATACAAAGATTATTGTCAAATATCTATTTTTAAAATCCAAACTAAAACATTAATCCAGAGGGGGGTAAGAAAGGAAGAACAAGGGAGAGAGAAAGAAAGAAAAAAGAAATAATAAAGGAATTAAAAGAGAGAAAGGTTAAGAAGCTAAAGAACTTCTTATTCTTCATCTGACTGCTACATAAAAACATCACTCACTTCTACTCCAGTATAACACCCCATAATGCCACCCTCTATAAACCATTTATTCCATCCTCATATCCAAATAACATTATTCCATTTTCTTTTCCACGCAAAAAGTATGGGACGGGTTTCTAATCTTTAGTAAATGTTAAAAATGGCTTTTCTCTGATAAAACATGTAAATTTCGCCATCTCACCTAAGTCCATTAATTTTGACAACCACACTTACACACACTCCTAAGAAAGCTCTGATGGGGATTATGGAGCTATGTTTCCCCAGATCTTTCAAGAGGTTGACCATATCCATGAATTCCCTTCCCAGTTTCCCAAACTTACAGAGAACCCAGAAGAGATTCATCAGGCAGAGCAGGAGTTGGTTTGCCAATCTGATGTTTGTCCACTCTTCCCCACCTCTGACTCTCAGCTCCTTCTACTTCTCTCACAGATGAGACAGAAATCATGACTTTGGCAGCATGCATGCTTCTGTCCCCTCCCCTGGGGAACACCCCCACATGTGGCTGCAGCTACGACGCAAGGATGTATAATTTTATACTTTTCCTTCAGGTGAACTATTCAATGTATCTATGACCCTCAGGCACTTTCACTTAGAGATAATATTTAATGGTCAGAAAGGCAGCTTTTTCATCTGTTATCCTATTTCCCAGCTCCAGAAACCCCTCTGAAAATGAGTAGATTAGTTCACATGATAGTGCGAAGATTCAGACAAGAATTGCTGTGAAAAATTCATTCTAGGGAAATAAATAGGAAATCTCCCCCACCCACCCCCCCCCCAAGAACAGTATTCCATCAAGATAAAGTGGATGGGGCTGCATACCAGAAGCCCATGCCCAACATGGAGCTAAAGCACCCCCTAGGTAACATGGCCTATAAGGAAGGGAGAGTGCCTGGGCTGCATTGTGTGACCCCGTGGGCCAGGTTTATGCCACAGGGCCTTGATCCCTAGTCCAACAGTTGCTGATGTTGGAGTGGAACAAGCAACAGTTTTGTAAGGCAGGTGACCCTGTTCCTTCCTGCTGTCTGGCTACCAGTTTCATCTTATTACATTCTATCTCAGCTGTGAAGGTATTATGTACTGAGCTGAATCCTAGAACAATAGGATCCAGAATGCAGCAGTCTGACTGGTCCGCAGGAGCCACCCAATCCAGCTCCAGGTGGAAGTGAATCCACAACCTGATTGGCCTGCAGGAGCAGCCCGGAATTAGCCAATCACATGGGGCGATTGTGTAAATAATGTATATATAGCAGACGTCTTGGGGAAAGTTTCATTCATTTGCTACTACGAGCTGAATAAAGAGCATGAAATTCACACTCGACTCCAAGTATATTTCAGAAGGATTCAGCCATTCTATTAGTATCCCCAAGGAAAGGGGCCCCAGGTTCCTTGGGGATGTGGAAGTGGTAATTTCTGTGAGCCTTTAGACTTGTTTGTGTCTTGGGAGGAATGAGGTGTGTAATAAGAACGCATTTGTGGAAGAAGAAGAATTTGTGTATGAGAACTATTTAGGAGCCAGGAGGGAAGTTGCCGGAGGCTGGATTGGTTTTACACTGGTGTCGGGAGCCTCCAGTCCAAGGGCACACCAAGGCCCATCATGTCTCCTCCTTTGGCTGGAAGTCCTGTCCACCCATCCTACACCTGACATCCTCAGCTTATTTCTGATTTTAACCTTTTAATATGGTTTTTATTATATATTTTATGTACAATTGTTGTGAAGCACTCTGATATTTTCGTATGAATATCAGTATATAAATATTTTTCTATATAACTATAGCCAGGCCTTCAATGGAACAACTGGGAGATTCAGATGAGCCCCCAGTTGTCCCTTTGTTGGAGCAAAGTATGCCTTGCTCAAGGAGAAGGGAGAAGTTTCTCCTTCCTAGTTTCTCTTTGAACCCATGTTGTGCTGTTCCTGTGAGTCCTTAGTTTTGGAGGTTGAAAGGAGTGTCATGAAGTGGCTTGCAAAACACAGGGCTGCCAACCTTGTTTTTTGGTTCCCACGTTTGGATAACGTCTGAAGGGATTTTAACAGAATTACGTCATGTGATGGACAGGTGGGTTGCCCTGTCCATCTATCAAAGCTGGCTAATGGGGTTGGACCCCAAAAGGTTCCCCATCATGGTCTACCAGCTGAGGATCCCTATATAATTGTATTTCTATCTGTATATCTATTTCTCTACTCATTTACATAGAATGTGGTTTTTCTAAACACAGCACACACCAGGTGGCTAACATATAGAAACACGGCACAATACAAAGCAACACAAAGGCTAAACAATTTATTTGGTAGAAATACAAATAATATAGGCATGTTAAAATAAGCAGCAAATACCGGTAATATAAATCCCAGTAGACAAAAGGCTATCCATTGAAGATGTCCATTAATACTATGCAGACACCTTTGCTGTATTGTTTTCAGTACCTGCTATAAAAACTTCTGGCAGGCTAACCAGACATCATGAACCCAAGCCATTTATCGGAACCTTAAAGGTCAAAACCAGTACTTGAACTGGGCTTAGTAAAATACTAGAAACATTATTGTAAGTGAATAAATGGATGAGAGAAGGAGGACAGACAAAGAACATTCTGGAGGCATTTTCTTTTCTTCCAATGGGATTTCCTAGTTTCTAGGTCCGACCAAGGAGCATTTATACTTCTCCATGAAATAGGTGATGATTGGTGCTGAGACCAGGAGAAGAAGCACCAATAAGCAGCGGAGAATCCAAATGCAGGGAGGTATTGTCTGACCTGGATCAAATAGAAAAAGATCAGAAAGGTTTGGGTGTCTATTCAGATATAACCAGAGACAGGGAGACAAATCAGAAAATAGACATTAACAAGTTCCCTATGTTCCAGTTACAGGTGGGTAGCCGTGTTGGTCTGCCATAGTCAAAACAAAATCGAAAATTCTTTCTAGTAGCACCTTAGAGACCAACTGAGTTTGTTCCTGGTATGAGCTTTCGTATCTGAAGAAGTGTGCATGCACACGAAAGCTCATACCAGGAACAAACTCAGTTGGTCTCTAAGGTGCTACTAGAAAGAAGTTCCCTATGGTTTGATGCTTGTTGGAAGAATGTACAAGTGTATCATAACTCTTTTCCTACTCTGGTTATATAACCCTATTGATTCTCTCAAATACTATCAATCAATCAATTTATATTATATATAGCCAAAGACCTTAACAATGGAGGAGGAGGAGGAGGAGGAGGAGGAGGAGGAGGAGGAGGAGGAGTTTGGATTTGATATCCCACTTTATCACTACCCGAAGGAGTCTCAAAGCGGCTAACATTCTCATTTCCCTTCCTCCCCCACAACAAACACTCTGTGAGGTGAGTGGGGCTGAGAGACTAGCCCAAGGTCACCCAGCAGCTGCATGTGGAGGAGCGGAGACGCGAACCTGGTTCCCCAGTTTACTAGCCTACCACTCTTAACCACTACACCACACTGGCTCTCACACAACAGAGAATAAAAGGAAATTTTCATCTAAAATCATACACATAACCTGTAGCAGTTTGCAACATATAATAAAATAGTAAAAGAAAAACAACCCACTTAGTTTTTGACTATAGTTCTTTCCTGTATACTCCATTCTAAACACCCTATGAAGGTATTTTAGAGAAGGGAGAACAAGAGAGCAAAAAGTTGAAGAGTTTGGTGTTTGCTCAAAATGTCCACAGCAAGTTGAAGAGGGAGACCTTATCATTTACATAGTCTCCAGTCAGAAATGGACTATTGAAATACCTGCTGTATAACATATATATTATCTGAGGCTTAAAACTCTCATTATTGATTATAATTAATTTTACAGTGGGTTTGAATGATCTATTTGTGGCTGGTTTCTTTTAATCATTCTTTGCCCAGGCAGAAACATTATGTAACCCATGAGAGCAGCAAAATAACCAGACTGTACAATGGTGATGGGATAAAATCAGGCCAATTCTTTATTGACAGCAGCAGGCAGGGCATGGGATGGCATGGCATTTTGTCCCAGGGTCAGTTCATCATTCCACAAGCCGCATGTTGATGGAATGGATTCACTGGGCTTAGATTGCTCCAAACCTGTACAATGGCTGTTGACCAGTGTTGAACCTTGTCATGGTGCAAGCCAAGCAAGCAGGTTCTCTTTTGGGGACCAGTGTGCAGATTCCAACCAGGCAGATATCGAACCCACACTTGGATTTGCTGTGGTCAATCCTCCCCTAAGGACCCTTATGGCCCCCCATACTATGTTGATCCTGACCGATGATGCACATTTCCAATGCCATTTCCACCCTCTACTAATAGTAGTAGTTGTATGTATGTATGTATGTATGTATGTATGTATTTATTTATTTATTTATTTATTTATTTATTTATTTATTTATATCCCGCCCATCTGGCTCCCAACCAAATATTAAAAAACATGATACAGCATTAAACATTAAAAACTTCCCTAAAGATGTTCTTTCGCCTAGCAAAGGAAAGCCATCATTTCACTGAGAGAAAGATGAGGGGGGAAACAGCCCCAACTAAGTACCAATCAGGTTGAGAGAGAGAAATTCCTTTCTTGCCCTGTCAACCAACAACCCAAAATTGCTCAGTGAAGGCTCTCATCCAAGGGTAGGCAGGCAAGAAGCTCTCGAAGCAAAATGGCTGTGAGCTCCAGAGAAAGCAGACACATAAACCAGACACAGAGAAAGCAGACACATAAACCAGACACATGATTATTTTTCACACGTTGTATGTAAACCGATGAAAAACACTGTAAGGTTGAATCTCAAAAGCAGACCAGGGAGGACTGAACATGCTCTTTGGCTATGAAATACTGGTTAATTGTTGTGTTGGGGAATAGAAACCAATGGATGGAGAATGAAATTAACTATGCTGGAATATGGCATGGCTGGCTAGCTGGAACTCTAAACAGGACTATCCCACCATGCAACAGTCTCTTGCAGGTCCCTTCCTAGTCTGATCCTTGATACAACCTTACCTGACTGGAGATTCAGATTCTGGGCAACACTGAGGGCAGATGTCCTCTCTTGGTTCTTTGCATCCTTCTGCTGGTAACCACAGGAATATTGGCCAGCATTCTTCAACAATGCATAGACTATGTATTGAGCATTTTGATATGTTGCTTTCTTGAATGAAACAGGAGCCCCATCTTTACAGAAAAAAAATCTGGTCGGCACAACCTCTGATGGAGCCACACATAGCGCTGTGATGATTTCGCCTTCAGGAACCAAAGTTGCATTCAAGAATAAATCAGGAGCAGGAAGATCACCTAGAGAATGAATGAATGGAAGAAATAAAGAAAGAGCATAAATGAATGCAGAGAGTAAATGAAAATGTAGTTGTAATGGAGGATGAACATTTGAGTAATCATGTGGAATTAGTTACAGGTAGGTAGCCGTGTTGGTCTGCCATAGTCAAAACAAAATAAAAATTCCTTCCAGTAGCACCCGAGAGACCAACTAAGTTTGCTTTATCACCATTATTTTTGTCTTACTGTATAGCGTTTTAGTACTGTTTTATTTCACCATAATTGTTTGTTGTATACTGCCTTCAATTATTTCTTTTGGGGAAGTGGCCTGCAATGTTCTATTCTGGGTTTTTATTTAAAGCATTTAATGGCACCTCAATTTTTATTTAGAAATTGGGGTTGTAAACGCTCAATTTAATTATTTAAAAGGTGTAGAAATATCAATAATTAGGTGAGCAAAAAGATATTATGAGGAAATCCTATGTTTCCAAAAAGTGAGTATTTTAGGATACAGCAACTCTGAATATCGGCCAGCATTCTTCAACAATGCATAGACTATGTATTGAGCATTTTGGGATATTGCTTTCTGGGATGAAATAAGAGCCCCATCTTTACAGAAAAGAAATTTGGTCAGCACAACCTCTAATGGACACACACATATTGCGAATATAATTTTCACTTCAGAAACCAAAATTGCATTTAATAGAAAACAGGAGCAGGAAGTTCACCTAGAGAATGAAGAAAGAAAGAAAGAAAGAAAGAAAGAAAGAAAGAAAGAAAGAAAGAAAGAAAGAAAGAAAGAAAGAAAGAAATGAATGCAGAGAGCAAGAGAAAACTTAAGTGCAATGGAGGACGAATATTCGAGCAGTCCTGTGAAAGTACGTAGATTGCTTTTTCGGCATGATTTTCTTATTGCTTTGCTTTCCTAGCACTGCTCCTTCTGCTCTTTTATATTGCATCTTAACATGTTTATTAGTTGTACATTGATTTTAGGAATGTGGCAGCACACACACACACACGGTCCTGCAGTCCTTTATATACTTATTGGTGTGCACAGGCTCAAACTCACCTGTCGAAGTGCAAAGCTCTGAATCTTTGTCATGACCCAAACACCAGTGATTTGCAAAGAAAGCACCTGCAATGACATTCATGTAATATGTTAGCACTATGTTTTAACGAGAAATAACAAGGGCACAGCAATGATTTAAGAATTCTCCTAACCTACTATTTTTACTTCAGCTGCTTTGGAGTGGCTTAAGTGTTTTCTAACAATCCCTGGAAGTTTCTAATAACCATATTCCCTTATCAGTTTCCCTAACTTACAGAGAATCCAGAAGAGATTCATCAGGGCAGAGCAGGGTTGGCTTGCCAATCTGATGTTGCCGCTCTTCTGACGTTCAGGTCCTTCTACTTCTCTCACAGACGAGATGGAAATGATCAGGACATTTGCAGCATGCATGTTTCTGTCCCCTCCCCCAAGGCACACCCTCAGATGTGGCTGCAGCTACAAGTCAATGATGTATAATTTTAAACACCATTCCTTATGATGAACTATTCAATGTATCTCTGACCCTCGGGCACATTTACTTAAAGATAATATTTGATGGTCAGAAAGGCAGCTTTTCATCCGTTATCCCATTTAACCCTCTTTCAGAAACCCCTCTGAAAATTAGTAGCTTACCTCACATGATAGAGAGAAGATTCAAACATTAATCATGGTTGAAAATTCCTTCTAAGGACATAAATAGGAAACATTTTTTCAGGATAAAATGAGTGGGGCTGCATCCCAGCAGCTAATGACCAAGATGGAGCTAATGCATGTACACTCCCATGCACAAAAACCACCCCCATGTTGCAATGCCACCCCATGGCCTATAAAGACTGCATTGAGAGACCTCATGGGCCAGGTGTATGCCAAAGGGCCTCGATCCCTATGCTAGCAGTTTCTACTGCAAAACTGGGTAGAGCAAGTCCGCTCACCCTTTTGGTGTGGCGGCATTGCAAGACAGCAGAGGCTCCACTTAGGCCTCAACGAGGGAATAGTGACATTAGTGCCCTGTCCAAATAGGTGGCAGAGGCATAAGCTCTCACCACCTATCAAGAGTCGAATCCTGGCCTGCACCCCGGATAGGCAAATAGTGATGCAGGCTCGGACATGAGCCGGGCCGGCGGGGGCAGAACCGATGGAGCAGGAAGGCTTCCCCGGGGTCCACTCTCTGGCCATTTAAACAGCCCTCACCTGGGGCCCTACCTCCTTTTCCTTCATCGGGTTCTATCAGCCCTTTTTGACCATGGCTGTGCCTTCACCCCCCAAGATCATTGCCGCTTGTCTCGCCTTGCCTTGCTAGAGCAAAATCACACTGGAGCTGAAATCACTTTAAGCTGAACCACTTGTGATGTCATATGCTGCGAGGGTTTTGAGCTCCAGCTCTGCCCGGCCTGCTGGCTTCACAAGCAGCAGAGAGCGGTACCGGAGCAATCATCTGTGGCATTGAGAGTGGTGGCAGTGGCACGAGCACTTGGGCTGCAGGGCAGCAGCAGCATAATTATTTTGGCCAAGGAGCAGCAGTGGCTCAATCATCCTCAGCTAGTGAAGTCTCCATTGCACCGTCTTTGAGTGTTCGGCCCGTGGGCTCAGCTGGCAGGAGTGGTGCTACTTGCCTTATCGAAGCAGGTGATTGGCAGGAAACAAGAAATGAGAGCAAAGCGTCCTGCGATCGGTCAGCGCCATTTTAGATTGCTGACTCGTCGACCAAACTGTACCTCGGGAGGTTGAGTTCCCTTTTGCGGGTGAGTTATTGCTGGGTTACCAAGCACAGAGGATCCTGGGAATTTGATCTGCTCTGCCTTGGGGGTCACGTGTGAGGGTAATTTTTGCCAGTTTGAGAGTGTGGTTTTCAGCAGCCTAGATCGCTGCCTATAGACCTTAGATATATAGATAAATAAAGGCACAATCACATCTTTAAATGGAGCTTAGTCTGAGCAGGAATGTGGTTTTAATTATTTATTTCATTAACGCTGTGTTACAGAGTGGACGCTGCCTCCTACAGCCTCCTACAGGCATAGACACATTGCTGCTTGGGAGGCAGGTCCTCTGGGTCGGGTGAGCAGCTGAACAGATTGCTGCCCCGCTGGCTCAGTTAATATTTAAACCACAGTCGCTAGGTTTTTAAAAATAAATAATATATTATGATATAATATAATATAATATAATATAATATAATATAATATAATATAATATAATTAATATAATATAATATACAAACAAATACAGATGAACAAGGCATTGGGCAATATGTAACTTCTGCCTGCAACATGGTCTCAGTTCCCCTAGGTGTGCCACATGGGTGGCTCCTTGGCTGCGATTGGCCGTAAACCTAACTGTATACAGTGGTACCTCTAGTTACGAACATAATTCGTTCCAGAGGTCCTTTCTTAGCCTGAAACTGTTCTTAACTAGAGGCGTGCTTTCGCTACTGGGGCCACTTGCTGCCGCTGCACCACCAGCACACGATTTTCGTTCTTATCCTGGGGCAAAGTTCTCAACTTGAGGTAACTCTTCTGGGTTAGCAGAGTTTGTAACCTGAAGCACTTGTAACCCGAGGCGTTTGTAACTCGAGGTACTACTGTACTTAGGTTTACCAGAGGAGCGTCACTGTCATACTCAGAACTGGGTGTACCTGATTCCTTGCTGGTGTACAGATGAATTACTGCAATGCCTTCTATGTTGGGCTGCCCTTGAGTCTGGTTTGGAAGCTCAAGCTAGTGCAGAAAGCTACCTGGCTGATGAGACATGACAACATTGTTAAAACAGCTGCACTAGATATCTGCTTACTACCAAGCCAAGTTCAAGGTCCGTGTATTAATCTACAAAGCCTTGAACAACTTACGTCCAGGGTACCTAAGGGATGACCTGAACCCTTATATCCCAGCTTGTTCACTGAGATTTTCTGCAGGAGTGCTATTTGTCATTCCTAACTTGATGGGGGTTCATTTACAAGAAGAAGAAAACAAGCCTTTGGTGTCATTGGCCCAATCCTGTAGGACAGTCTGCCAATAGAGATTCAGTGAGTGTCTTCTGTTTCAACTTTTAAATACTTGCTGGAAACTTTTCTATTCCACCAGGCCTATGCAGGCAATTAAGACTACATCCATCCACACTGATGTCTGTTTTAATTTTTTGTTAATAGCTTCTTAGAGTTTTACTATATGGCTTAATGTTTGATTGCTGTGTGTTTGTTATATATATTTTTAGTTATTTTAGTTACTTTAGTTATATATAAGTATATTTAGTCATATAGTCGCATACAAATTTTTTATATAAATAAGTAAATATGGTAATAAAACAATACATTGCCATTTATTTTTGTCATCTGAAGTTTTATCTCTTCTTTATGGGCTCTGTAACTTCAGAACTGGATAGTTAACTAGTGAATATTCCAATATGGTTTGACGAAGAGGAGACTGGCAAAAGAGGTGGGGGGGGGGAATTGTTGAAGAAGGAGGATGGTTTTTCTCATATTGGTAACAGGATTTGACTGATTTCTATCTACAGCTCTACAAATGAGTTTTTTAAACACCAGTATTGGCTTAAAATATGAGCAAATTAGCAGTGGGAAACATTTTTTTTTTTAAAAAAATCAAAATGGATTTTTAAAACCCCTAAACAATTTTTCTTGCTAGAGTGCCCAGCACTATTCCCACTACTTTGCTCTCCTTGGGAAGTGTATTGGCTTGTCATGCCAAGCATTATTCCTTCAGAAGACTATATCAGAGGTTCTTCTGTAATAGATTCCTGTATTCTGAAGGCTTGTCAAAACCACAATGTCATCAAAAGGAACAGGAGTTCTATCCACATGTTGCTTCCACATTCTGATCTGTACTGTAGGCCCGTATGATAACTGCCAATTATCACTACATTGAGATACCTTCCAATAACTCTCTGAAACAAAGTACAATAAATTACAGAAATCGATGAGTTTCTTGGGGGGGGGGGGTAGGAATTACCAATGGATATCACTTGTTATTCCTGCGAATGATTATTGCATCTGAACCAGGAAACTGCATCCTGATTCTTTTTCATACATAAGAAGAAAGAGGGGCCCCTTCAAAATACCAGTGTGTGCTTGTCTATGAGTATGTGTTTTACCCGTAGTGAATTGAGCAGAACAGAAGGTGAGAAGTGGCAGGGTGCCAAATTCTGGGTTCACACAGGGTGCTGCCAAAATTTGAAAGATCGCCCATGGGTCCAAGGAAGGGCTTCTTTCGGAGCAGCCTGTGATTACCTGACTCCTTTACAGCAGGTGGGCCTGTGCCAACCCAAAACTTGGCATTTTAAATTTAACAATTCTAAAATTATTATTATTATTATTCAAATTACAATAATCAGATTAATAGAATTTACTATGAGTTTCCTTGTTGAACAATATACAACATTTATGAAGTCACTGAAATTTACTTTCCCTATTTATACATGCTTACAATGAAAAACTAGGCTTTGAATCATTTAACCTTTTTAAATTATATTTTATTAAGTTTCAACATTTTAACCATATACAGTCAAAACACAGTTTCATATTTTATTTTTGTCGCCCCTCTCCCCCCATTTTCTATGGAGTTGTTGTTTCTCTCCTTCTGCTGCACCCTATCTTCTACCTATCAAATCATAACCACAATATTCTAATCTAATCTATTATATTTCTAATGTAAACTGACCATTTCATCTTTTGTCTCCCATTCTAATATCAATTTATACATTTATGTAATCCGTTTTTATTTTACTTCAAGTAAAATCTTTTCAAAATCAGAACATCATTCTATAAACACATTTTTAAATTACTCATTAATTTCATAATATTGATACTAATCCATTACCCATTCTCGAATTTCTTCAAACTTTTTCAATTTGCATACATTTCCAGAAAAATACAGTAAGTCTCTATATCTGTCCCAATTCTCCATCATATTAAGTGTCTTCTGTGTACTAGTTTCTATAGGGGGTAGCCATAAAAGTGTTTCCCTTTCAAGTAGATCTTGGTATCTTGCCCACATTCCATAGGCTTTGAATTATTTCTACTTGTTAGATGCGGAAACATGATGGAATTCATTGATGCCACTGTGTCTACTCTGTTTCATTTTCTGGCACCTTGATTTATACTACTATCCTGGCTAAATTAAAGGGCTTCACTAATTCTGAGCTATATCTGGGCTAGCTGGTTTGTTTTCCCATTCTAAACCCACAATCACTTGTAAATTCCATGGAAGAATCCTTAGTGGAGAACTATCTAGCTCTGCAGTCACAGATCCTGTGGAGAAGAAGGGATAAAGCTCCCCAACACAAAGTGTTTTATAGGTGTGCAATTTCCTTTGACTGCAGACATCATAAAAAGATACGCTTCCAGCAGATTTATCTAGGAATATTCCTAATCTTTCAAGCTTTCCATTCACTTTCAGGCGGGTCCATTGCTCTGTCCGAGCCCAGTAATCTTTCCCATCATCACATCCTATGACCCAGAAGCCATTCTCAGGAGACAGGGTGATCTCCCCCTTTCTAGAAGCGGTTTCAGAGGCAACGCCCAAGTCCCAGGTTTTCTTCTGACCAATCTCCACCTCCCAATAATGTTTGCCTTCTGAAAATCCACGTTTTGCCAGAATGAATATGTGGGAGTCAAACCGATCCTCCCAGTCAGAAACCTTAGAAACATTTCCTGTGTTCCAAACACTTTTGCCATCTTCGGACATTTTTAGCTTTGGGTGAGCTGTACTGGGGTCCAAGATCACATCAGCTGCAACAAAAAGAAAGGCCTTGATTCAAAGACAGTCTCAAATGAAAGATTGATAAATTGTTAACATATAAATTAAGTAAGGCGGTCTGTGGGCATCTCTCTTTTAAGTCACCAATCCGTGGACCACACTCTCATCTGTCTGCCAGACAGCTGCATATTCCTGCCTTGGAGGGAGTTGGACTAGCTGATCCTCAGGGTCCCTTCCAACTCTACAACTCTGATTCTTTGATATGATGACTAATACAAATATCTATCCAAGCTTACTGCATTGCATGATTCACCCTCTTTCTACAACAATGTGATTCTTCTATATTCCTCAGCATATCTTATGCTTTATCCATCTGCAGTGTGTTTAACGTGCTAAGCACATTCTGGTCACATTAATGACGTTCATCCTCAGTTTTGCATGTGCTTACCTATCAATCCATTTCCACACTGATCTGCCCTTCCTGTACACCTACTGTATAAACACACTTCAAAAGTAAGGTAACGGGACCCCTGACCATTAAATCAAGTCGCAGACGACTCGGGGGTTGCATGCTCATCTCGCTCTATAGGCCAAGGGAGCTGACGTTTGTCCGCAGACAGCTTCCGGGTCATGTGGCCAGCATGACTAAGCCGCTTCTGGCGAACCAGAGCAGCACACTGAAAAGCAGTTTACCTTCCTGACGGAAGCAGTACCTATTTATCTACTTGCACTATGACATGCTTCCGAACTGCTAGGTTGGAAGGAGCAGGGACCAAACAATGGGAGCTAACCCCATCACGGGGATTCTGACTGCCAACCTTCTGATCGGCAAGCCCTAGGCTCTGTGGTTTGAGTATTTTCCCTCAAAATGTGCATTTTAAAATGTTCGTGCTTTTCTTGAGCCAAACAGTATTGGATAAGTGAATTAGTCCAGTAAGTGTGGATCTGGATTACAACTCCCATCAGCACCAAACAGTATGACCAATAGCCAGGGATGATGGGATTTGCAGTCTAGCACGATCTGGCAGCACACAGGTTGAGCTACCCATTTTTGGATTATTTGAAGAAGCCCAATATCCAGTATCCATTCTGCACATGATTTTGCATCCTCCTCACCTCTGTAGAAGCGGGCATCTGAGAATTCTGTGAATAAAAGAATGAACAAAAAGGTTTCATTGGCAAGAATGTGACGGTTACTTCTACTCTTTCTACAACCTAATCAATCAATGCCATGGGTTCGATCCAGATTTAACCATGCTTAGAACATACTGTTTGAAATCAGTTGGGTTTAATTTAGTTTCGACTAAATTACATCTTTTTGATTCCAGTAGGTCTTTACTATGTATGACCCAAACCTTCTTCCACTGTGGTAAAAGTGTGTGGTGGGTCAGGAGGTGCAAGCCCCACCCCCACATCCTTATGTACATGGGTTCCTATCTGATCTTGATGCAATAAGCATGAATGTCTAAAGGGGGCTTTAACCTGATTTCAGCTGAACATTCATGGAAGCTTTAGTGTGAGAAACCTGGTGGATTCAGATCGTGTTTAATTAAATGCTCAAAGAAGCTCTTTTCATACCTTTTTCACCCCATGCACTAAGGTCTGGAAGATCCTGTATGTAGATGGATATTGTGGGTGGGTGGGTGGGTGGGTAGATTGATTGATTGATTGATTGATTGATTGATTGATTGATTTAATAAACCACCCTTCGTCAAAAGACCACAATCAAAACTATTATTATAATAAATATTTCATAAAAATATATTCTAAAAGGATACCGGTTAGTAAGTACCTACTCATGTCAGGCACAACTATATATTTCTAAGATGAGGAAAATGCAGCACTGACAGCTTTTTCAATTATTTTTTTATTTATTATACCCCGCCCATCTGGCTGGGGGCCCCCCAGCCACTCTGGGCGGCTTCCAACACAGTATCAAAATACAATAATTCATCATACATTAAAAGCTTCCCTAAACAGGGCTGCCTTAAGATGTCTTCTAAAAGTCTGGTAGTTATTGTTCTCTTTGACATCTGGTGGGAGGTCATTCCACAGGGCGGGTGCTACTACCTAGAAGGCCCTCTGTCTGGTTCCCTGTAGCTCGGCTTCTCATAATGAGGGACCGCCAGAAGGCCCTTGGCGCATGACCTCAGGGTCCGGGTAGATCGATGGGGGGTGAGACACTCCTTCAGATATACTGGACCAAGGCCATTTAGGGCTTTAAAGGTCAGCATCAACACTTGAATTGTGCTCGGAAACGTACTGGGAGCCAATGTAGATCTTTCAAGACTGGTGTATGTGGGTCTCGGCAGCCGCTCCCAGTCACCAGTCTAACCTGCCGCATTCTGGATTAGTTGTAGTTTCCGGGTCACCTTCAAAGGTAGCCCCACGTAGAGCACATTGCAGTAGTCCAAGCGGGAGATAACCAGAGTATGCACCACTCTGGTGAGACAGTCCGCAGGCAGGTAGGGTCTCAGCCTGCATACCAGATGGAGCTGGTAGACAGCTGCGCTGGACACAGAAATAAACCTGCGCCTCCATGGACAGCTGAAAGTCCAAAATGACTCCCAGGCTGTGCACCTGGTCCTTCAGGGGCACAGTTATCCCATTCAGGACCAGGGAGTCCTCCACACCTGCCCACCTCCTGTCACCCCAAATATAGTACTTCTGTCTTGTCAGGATTCAACCTCAATCTGTTATCCGCCATCCATCCTCCAACCGCCTCCAGACACTCACACAGGACATTCACCGCTTTCACTGGTTCTGTTTTGAAAGAGAGGTAGAGCTGGGTATCATCCACATACTGATGAACCCCCAGCCCAAACCCCCCGATTTTCTCTCCCAGCGGCTGCATGTAGATGTTGAACAGCATGGGGGAGAGGACAGAACCCTGAGGCACCCCACAAATGAGAGTCCAGGGGTCTGAACACTCATCCCCCACCACCACTTTCTGAACATGGCCCAGGAGGAAGGAGCGGAACCACTGTTTAACAGTGCCCCCAGCTCCCAACCCTTCTAGACGGTTCAGAAGGATGTTATGGTCGATAGTGTCAAAAGCCGCTGAGAGATCCAACAGAACTAGGAAAGAGCTCTCACCTTTGTCCCTAGCCCGCCGGAGATCATCAACCAGCGCAACCAAGGCAGTTTCAGTCCCATGATGAGGCCTGAATCCCGACTGGAAGGGATCCAAATGGTCTGCTTCTTCCAGGCGTGCCTGGAGTTGTTCAGCAACCACTCGCTCAATCACCTTGCCCATGGAAGATTTGAGACTGGGCGATAGTTGGCCATATTGGCCACATCTAAAGATGGTTTTTTAAGAAGTGGTTTAATAACCACCTCTTTCAGCGGGTCTGGGAAGACTCCCTCACAGAGAGAGGCATTCACCACCCCACGGAGCCCATCGCCCAGCCCTTCCCGGCTAGCTTTGTAAGCCAGATGGGCAAGGATCAAGGAGACAGGTGGTTGGTTTCACTCGTCCAAGCAGCCTGTCCACATCCTCGGAGGTAACAGATTGGAATTGATCCCACACAACTTGACTAGACAGGACTGTAGCACTCTCCCGCCCCGGCCCTGCTCCCACGGTGGAGTCTACCTCTTCCCAAATCTGAGCGACTTTATCTGCAAAAAACTTTTGCAAAATCATTGCAGGAGATCATGTGGCCCGTACAGGGCCCCGATGAAGCAGGTGGTTCCACTAAATTGCGAACCACCTCAAATAGTCTCCTGCTGCTGTTTTCCGCAGATGCAATAGAGGAGGTGTAGAAAGTCTTCTTTGCCGTCGCTATCACCATCTGGTAGGCTCGACATTGAGCTCTAACCCGTGTCCGGTCAGATTGAGAATGAGTTATCTGCCACCGGTGCTCTAGCTGTCTCAAAGATTGTTTCATTGCCCTCAGATCCGTGGAAAACCACAGGGCTGTCCGGGCTCCATGCAATCAGAGAGGGTGCTTCAGAGCCAAACAGTCAATAGCCCTGGTTAACTCCACATTCCAGCGGGCCACCAGGGAATCAGCTGAAAGGCCATCAACATGGGATAAAGCATCCCCTACCACTCTCTGGAAACCATTTGGATCCATTAGGTCAAAACTCTGCACAGATACGAAATGAAATTTAGCAACTGCTCCTCGTTGGAACACACCCTTTTGGGTTAATTTCTGGACTAAGTGCCAAGAAAGCGAGGGAATGAAGTGGTTGTGGCATGTGTGGTATTTTTATGATTCAGGAATATATATTCTCGCAACACATATACAAAATGTTAGACTGCTTACCTTTTTCAATCTTCAAGGTTTCTGCAAAAGAAAATTTGCATGGCTTACAAATGAAGAACCTCATTCAAATTTTAAAAGGTAAACAAATTCCAAGAAAATCAGTTTGTAATGTCTTTGCTTATCAAGTTATCTAGAATTATTAATGTTAAGTTGTGGGTGGACACAGCAGACGACACAGCGATTTCCAAACAGCTCTTGTTTATTTGCAGGCTGGAACAGAACTGAGCTGAAGGCCTCAGCCACCTGCTTATATAGAACTCAGCTACAACGCAACAGTAACAATATTCTGCAGCTATCCAATCCCTGAGTGTCAGTTTATAATCCTTCATTTGCATAAGCTGACCTGAGTGAAAACCGCAGCAGAATAAACTATATACACACACCCCTGGTGGCCAAGGTGAGAACTTCAATACATAACACCCCTCCCCACCGAGATAAGGCATTAGGTTACAAGCATAGTGGTTCCATTATATACAGCAATATTCTTGTTGATTCATTAAAGCACATAGCATAACAGTTCAATTTACAATGCAGCATTATGTGTGCAAATTGTGTGTAACATAGTCTTTTAGATACGCTGGGCGTTTGGGAACCCTACCTGACCGCCGTGGGCCAGTATCAGAGTCCGGTTGGCTGCCCGAGTCCCGTTGCGACTGCGGTGCTACCAATGGTGTCGTTGGGCCTGAGTTCCCTGGCTCCGCTGCTGTTGAAGGGCCTGTCGCGATCGGACTTGGTGGACACTCAGGCAAGGCAGTGGTCGGAGTCTCAAGGAAGTCAGGCAAAACCCCTGCAGTGGCTCGGCTTGGCTCCATGTCCGCAGTTTGTGAAGGGGGTGTAGATGGAGCCTCGCCTTCCATTGGTGTTGGTTCTAGAGCTGAGGCTGCCGTTGAGGGTACTGCGGTATCGTCCAAAGTCCCAACCCGGCGCCTCAGTTGGTCTATGTGCCGGCGCCACAAACGCCCATCCTCAAGTGCCACCTGATATGAGCGGGGCCCAGTGACTCCCACTATCGTGGCTGGCACCCAAGGAATGTCCCCCACATAGTTTCTGGCAAAAACCTTATCCCCGGGAATGAAAGACCTTGGTGCGTTAGCACCGCCCGGGGGCTCGGCTACCCCGAAGTCTGGATGCAACCGGTCGAGCGGAGATCTGAGGCGACGGCCCATAAGCAGTTCAGCTGGACTCCGCCCTGTGGCTGCATGCGGGGTAATGTGTTGCACGAGCAAGTATTCCGTGACTCGCTCATGCCAGTCCTTTTGGTCCAGGCGTGCCAGTGCCTCTTTCGCTGAGCGCACCATTCTTTCCGCCTGTCCGTTGCTGGCCGGGTGGAATGGTGCTGTTAGGGCGTGGCGGATGCCTAGCCCCAAGAGGTACCTTTCAAAAGCGCCTGATGTGAACTGTGGCCCGTTGTCGGAGACGAGGACATCAGGACATCCATGTGTTGCAAATAGGCCCCGCAGCACCCGGACTATGCCTTCGGTAGTGGTGGAGGGCATCAGAGCCACCTCCAGCCATTTCGAATAAGCGTCCACCACTACCATAAAGGTCCGGCCATGAAAAGGGCCAGCAAGGTCAATGTGCACTCTCGACCAGGGTGCCTTTGGCGTCTCCCAGGTGTTGCCCTTAGCTGCCGGTGGTGCAGGTCTCGATTCTTGACACGCTTGACAGGAGGCAACCCAGGAGGTGATGGCATCGTCCATGTTAGGCCACCAGACGTAACACCGAGCCAACGCCTTCATTTTAATGATCCCTGGGTAGCCTCAAGGACGCGTTGGATCCCTCAAGGATCCCTGTGCAAGCCTCAAGGATCCCTGTGCAGAGCCTCAAGGACGCGTTGGCGGAGTCTTTGGGGAACCACGACTCGGTCTCCCCACAGTAGGCAGCCGCGGTGAGCCGAGAGCTCATGCTGTCTGGTTGCAAATGGCTGGAACTCAGTTGTGAATGGCCCTTCTCGCCACCCCCTCTACACCCAGTTGAGCACACGTCTGATGGTGCGGTCCTGGGAAGATGCGGAGGCCACATCGGCAGCCGACACTGGTGCAGCTGGAAGGTCCTCAAGCAGGAGTACCGATGAAGCAGGAGCTGGATCTTCCACAAACGCCGGAAGAGGGCAACGACTGAGGGCATCAGCATGGCCCAGCGACTTTCCCGGGCGATGAATGAGCCGATAGCTGTAGGCTGCCAGAAAAACAGTCCATCGCAGCATGCGTGGCGAGAGGATCGGCGGAGTTGGTCTGTCCCCCGCAAGGAGGCCCAGGAGCGGCTTGTGGTCAGTGATGAGGTCAAAGGTTCTCCCGTAGAGATATTCGTGGAACCTCTTCACTCCAGCCACAAGCGCCAGTGCCTCCTTGTCGAGCTGGCTGTAATTCCGTTCCGCCGGAGACAGCGTCCGAGAGAAGTAAGCAAGTGGTGCTTCCCTCCCATCCGGGAACCGGTGACTGAGGACTGCACCGATGCCAAAGGGCGAGGCGTCACAGGCGAGGACCAGTGGCCTGGCTTCACTGTACTGTACCAGCACACTGTCTGAGGAGAGGAGGGACTTGACTGCGTTGAAGGCCGCTGTCTCCCGATGACCCCAGGACCATGGCGCCTTCGTGCTGAGCAGGCGGTGGAGAGGCTCAGCTAGCGTTGCCTTGTGGGGCAGGAACATATTGTAGAAATTCAGCAGCCCCAGGAACGCCTGCAACTCAGTCTTGTTCTTTGGAATCGGGGCCTCCTGGATGGCCCGGATTTTGGATGCCGTTGGGTGAAGGCCAGAGGCGTTGATGAGGTAGCCCAGGAACTCCACCTGTGGAACGGCAATCAGACACTTTTCTTTCTTCACCTTGAGTCCGGCCTCCTGGAACCTGGTCAGCACAGCGCGGAGGCGCTCGAACAGCTGCTGATTTGAGTCTGCGGATTCCAGTACATCATCGAAATATGGTACCACGCCTGGCAGTCCCTGCAGGAGGCGCTCCATGAGGCTTTGAAAGATGCCAGGAGCCACGCTCACCCCGAACTGTAGTCGGCGGCATCGGAACGCTCCTCGGTGGGTGACGATCGTCTGAGCTTCAGCGGTGGCGTCGTCAACAGGCAGTTGTTGATAGGCTTGGGCAAGGTCCAGCTTAGCAAAGACCTTGCCTTCGCCCAAAGAATGCAGCAGGTGTTGGACGATGGGAACTGGATAAGCGTGCTGCTGAAGCGCCTTGTTGATCGTGCACTTGTAGTCTGCGCATATCCTCACCGACCCATCCGGCTTGACAGGTGTGACGATAGGCGTTTCCCACTTGGCATGGTCGACCGGCTCCAAAACCCCTTGCGCGATTAATTTGTCCAGTTGTTCGTCCACCTTAGCCTTGAGGGCGAACGGAACCCGGCGTGGCTTTAGCTTGATTGGAGCTACTTGTGGATCAAGGCTAAAGGAGATGGGTGTGCCTGTATATTGGCCCAATGTGCCATCGAAAACCTCGGCAAATTCTTTAGTTAAGTTTTCAACTTCCGCGTTGGAGATGCAGTTGATGCCGGTGACTTCCAGGCCGAGGGCGCCAAACCATTCTAGCCCTAGGAGGCTGGGCCGCGGATCTTCAACTACCACGAGTCGGAGTGGGCCCGAGAAATTTCTGAACTTGACCTGGAACTGGCCGACGCCTGTCACGGGAATGTCGTTCCCCTGGTAGTCCCTCAGGTGTACACGATGTCGGTCAAGCTGCCTCTTAGAAAGCCTGGGCACAAGTCTTTTGATAGTGCTCCAGGACACAACGGACAGGGCAGACCCGGTGTCGATCTCCATGTCACACGGAGCTCCTTCGATGAGCACCGTGATGTGTAGTTTGCGTCGCGTAGGCGAGTCGATTTGTCCAATCGTGGTTCCAGATGAGCAGCAACAGTTGGTGAGAGCGAAACAGTTACTGTTTGCGGACCGGGTTGACGACTTGGACTTGCGAGATGGTGAAGAGGCTGTGTTTGGTGGCGTAGAACGGCAGACCTTGGCGATGTGACCCTTTCTGGAGCACTGCCGGCAGATGGCGTCTCTGAATCGGCATTTGACGCAGGGGTGGTTGCCTCCACAGCCGGCGCATTCTGATTGGCCCTTGGACTTCTGTTTGAACTTCCCGCGTTCCCGCTTCGTCTGGTGCACGTCATCGTCTTCGCTGGTTGATGCCTCGTCGCTGCTAGCCTCTTCATGGTGTACAGCAATTGGCTTTTTTGTAGGACGTGGGCTGCTGGCCTTGCGGATCTCTTGGGCGGAGAGTTCAGCCGCTTCTGAGGCCGCAGCCTCCTCGATGGCCTTCTGCAGCGTGAGGTCTGGCTTGGCAAGGAGACGTCGTTGCAGACGGTTGTCCCAGACTCCGCAGACGATCCAATCCATCATAGCATCGTCTAAGTCTCGGAACTCGCAGTTTAATGCGGCCTTCCGGAGGGCGGCGATGTAGTCGTTGATCGACTCCCCCTCTGCCTGGTTCCGGTGGTAAAAAGCATGGCGGGCCGCAATTTTGGATGGCTTGGGGCGCGTAGTGGCTGCGTAGCTTCTCTTGAAGCGCGTCCCACGGTGCTCTGTGAACTGCGAGTGGAGCGACTAAAACTCTGGCCGTCTCAAACACTTCAGGCCCGCAGAGGCTGAGGAAGAGGCCTCGCTTCCGCTCCTCTGATACTTCTGTTAGCTCGTTTGCTTGAAGGTAGCATTCGAACCGAGCGAGATATGAGTCCCATGATTCAGAGGCCGGGGCAAACGGCGGTAGAGGCACTAGTGTAGCCATGATTCCGATGCCGACGTGGTGGGCGATGGATGGAACACAGTGCTCTAGCCAGAACGGGCAGCTCTGAGTTGGTTCTGTTCAGTGATTTCGCTCAGCGTTTCAGCTCAGTGATTCAGCTCAGTGATTCAGCTCAGTGATTTGCCCTTGCTCTGAGACTGGCTGTGTGCTGTCGGTGTTCTGATGTCCATGATCCCATCCTCGTCGCCAGTGTTAAGTTGTGGGTGGACACAGCAGACGACACAGCGATTTCCAAACAGCTCTTGTTTATTTGCAGGCTGGAACAGAACTGAGCTGAAGGCCTCAGCCACCTGCTTATATAGAACTCAGCTACAACGCAACAGTAACAATATTCTGCAGCTATCCAATCCCTGAGTGTCAGTTTATAATCCTTCATTTGCATAAGCTGACCTGAGTGAAAACCGCAGCAGCATAAACTATATACACACACCCCTGGTGGCCAAGGTGAGAACTTCAATACATAACAATTAACAAAGACTTGTACCCAAAGGACCCCTTCCACTGATGGAAGTCTTCTTCTGTGAAATTATTAGTTTATGTTTTAAAATTTGCATATTGTTGTAAGATACTTTGATACCTCTAGGACAGGGGTTGGCAAGGTTTACCTCTCCTGAGCTGGTTCACTCCAGCAGAGCCCCCTCCATGGGCTCGATTGTGTGCACGCATGAGTACGCACGTCCACCATTTCCGGTGTCTGCGTAGATGCGATTTCCGGCACCATGGGAGCAAGTCCCCGCGCTGTGCTGCACCGATTTAGCACAGTGCACGGGGACTCGCCAAGCAGGCAGCTCGGTTCGGGGGCGGCTCGGGGGCCAGTTAAACAACCCCCATGGGCCACTTGTGGCCCATGGTCCTTAGGTTGCCTACCCCTGCTCTAGGATATGCATTTTATAATAAATAAATAAATATAATACCCCTTCCATCCATCAGAGGTTGAGTCAAAATGGAGGGGAAGAGGGGAAAGGGGAAAATATTTTAAGTGGGTGCATTGCTTGCCTCAGTGGTTTTTTTTTCTTAAGTCTTCGGTTTCAAAAGCGCTTCTTTTCTCTTTTCCAATTTATAGACAGAGAGCACTACTAGTTGCCATAACAAGACCAAGTATGGCTGTTTGGCAATGACACACACTGGGACAGGAAGGGCGTAGGGGGCGGGAGCCCCTGGGCAGCGGGATCCCGATAGGGTTCCATCTCGGCACACCCGGCCCCCAGAACGTGCGCCAGCCCCACCCCCACCTGCTCCCCACCCCCGGTGCCGGAGCATGAAGCTCTGCCACTGATGACACCATATTCATTGCACAGATCAAAACCAATCCAGACACATGATGCCCCTATTTTCATCAGAGAAATGTTAACGGGTATGATATAGTTCAGAGGCAGATCCAAGCTGCTCAGCAAACATACAGAGGATGGCAAAATGGAGGAAGCCACTTGGATTCTTCATGTTCAAATACTGAAAGATTTTGGAAGACTTACCATTCTCTGCTATTAATTTATCTGCAAAAGAGGCGGGGGGCGGGAGAAAAAAGAAAGAATTACATTTCTTTTCTGATTTATAGACAGCACTACTAGCTGTCATTTCTCCTCAGCAGGTTATGACAATATCACTAGGTCAAGGCTAAGAATGGCTGCTTGGCAATGACATGGCATTTGTTGCACAGAACAAAACAAAACTAGGCACATAGTTCTGGGGCATGCACAAAGTTCCAGCAGACCCAAGCTGTCCCCCCCCAACCTCCCAGCACATAGGATGGCAAAATGGAGAAAGTCATTTGGATTTGCATGTTCAAACCTGAAAGATTTAGCAAAACTTACCAATCCTTGCCCTTAATGCATCTGCAAAAGGAGGGGGGGGGGAAATTACATTTCCTCTACACAGGAATAAAAAGTGAAATGCACTAAAAGCAATACACTGTCAGTACTGGGAGCCATTCAAAATCAGGGAGACTGTGACACATCAGGGTTTATGGAAAGACACTTTGGTGGAATCTACACACATATAAAAACTGTTCTGAAAATGCTTTTTTAAAAGCATTTTTAAAAGTACATTGAATTTTCCATAAGGCTCACCATCACCATCAAGTGTCACATTGTACTGTATATTGCATGTAAAACACACTAAAACATTTTATTAACAGCTGCATAGCCGCTGAATCTGAATTAGGAATTGATATTAAATGTTTTTTCTTCTTTTACTATTAAACTGAGAGTGTGTTGGGGGACAGGAAGTTCTTCTGCATTTTCTCCTTATATTGTTCATATTCAAAACTGAAAGATTTACCATTTATAACCTTTGATACATCTGGAAACGGAGCGGGGGGCAGGGAGAGAAAAGGGGAAAAATACATTTCCTGCCAGGTCTTGATGGTATTTCATAAATATTTTATATATTTTCATGCAAACCCACCACCACCACCTTAGCCTCTCATATATAACATGCAAAATTCCCCTGCAGAGAGGTACACCCTCAAAACCTAGTACTCTGAGAAGGTCTAGCTACGTATATTGAATTCAGTGTGCCTGGAGACAGGAACTCTACACACTCCCTAGCCATACTTTTTAGGAGAAGAAAAAAAGAAGAGGAGAAGAACTATGAAATACTGAAATATCCTGAAGCACAGCATTAGACTTTCTCAAGATTGAATTGGCATTTCCAATGACTGAACTCACAGTTCAGGAATGATTATAGCTGTGCCACCTGCCCAAGATGACAAAAGGCGCTCTTAGCCACCAAGGTCACCAGGGATTCCAGTGTCATCTCCAGAAACAGAAAGCATGCATTTAATGCTTCTCTCCAAAACAACTAGAAATTAATTACTACAAATTTTGGTTTCTCTCCATTTTTCATTTTTAATCATAAGTTTAGTTTGCCATGATTCCACATTATTTTTCATGAAAATTAACCAACATTTTAGTCCATATTTCTCCTAATACACACATTTTTGAAGGCAATTTCCTTTATTATTTTTGGGGTGCACTTCCCTCTAATATATTTCTGGTTGAAAAACCCAGTACTCTGAGAAGGTCTACCTCAGGGGTCCCCAAACTAAGGCCTAGGGGCTGGATGCGGCCCAATTGCCTTCTAAATGCAACCCGCGGACGGTCCAGGAATAAGCATGTTTTTACATGAGTAGAATGTGTTCTTTTATTTAAAATGCATCTCTGGGTTATTTGTGGGGCATAGGAATTGGTTCATTCCCCCCCTAATATATAGTCTGGCCCCCCACAAGGTCTGAGGGACAGTGGACCGGCCCCCTGTTGAAAATGTTTGCTGACCCCTGGTCTAGCTATATTGAATTCAGTGTGCCTGGAGGCAGGAGCTCCACACACTCTCTAGCCATACTTTTAAAAAGAAGAAAAGAAGAGGAGGAGGGGGGGAGGAGGAAAGCTATGAAATACTGAAATATCATGAAGCACAATATTAGAGTAACGCAAACAGGGAACTCACTTTCAGACTCACTATATTGTGAACTCTTACGTTTCTCTGGAAAAACAAAAATACAAATACAGATAGGTATTATTATTCTATTTTTTAAAGCAGGTGTTTTACATAGGAGCATCCTGGGAGCCTAAGTGCAGAAGAGGAAAGGGAGGCAGGAGCCCCACAAACTCTCTAGCCATACTTTTCAAAAGAAGAAAAGAAGAGAAGAAGGACGACGATGATGGTGACAACGACAGCAGCAGCGGCGACGACTATGAAATATTGAAATATCCTGAAGCACAGCATTAGACTTTCTCAAGCAGTACAGTGAAGAGTTAGGAGAAGAAACAAGTGACTAAGATGTGAGGTCAAGCTACACAACTGAAAATCCATATGGGTCCTATGTTGCTTTCAGTGCATACTAGATGCAAAACCCACAGTGCTGCTCCCCGTGAACCCCCATGACCCCTTGTTCCTTGCCACTGTCAGGCACACACCACATGATGCTCCCCACTACTGGCTGTTCATCTCCTCCTTCCCCACTGCAGCCATGTCCCTCCTATGTATCTATTGCAAATTGTTATTTTGTTGTTTAGTCATTTAGTCATGTCCGACTCTTTGTGACCCCATGGACCAGAGAACGCCAGGCACTCCTGTCTTCCACTGCCTCCCGCAGTTTGATCAGACTCATGTTAGTAGCTTCGAGAACACTGTCCAGCCATCTCGTCCTCCGTCGTCCCCTTCTCCTTGTGCCCTCCATCTTTCTCAACATCAGGGTCTTTTCCAGGGAGTCTTCTCTTCTCATGAGGTGGCCAAAGTATTAGAGCCTCAGCTTCAGGATCTGTCCTTCCAGTGAGCACTCAGGGCTGATTTCCTTCAGAATGGATAGTTTTGATCTTCTTGCAGTTCATGGGACTCTCAAGAGTCTCCTCCAGCACCATAATTCAAAAGCATCAATTCTTCGGTGATCAGCCTTCTTTATGGTCCAGCTCTCACTTCCATACATCACTACTGGGAAATATCAACTCTTATGATAACAAGTTATTTCACTGCCCAGGAACAATGAATGACTCATCAGCACAACATCCAGCAAAGTAATTACAACAGGAGTTCATCAGAATGCATTGTACTATTTTTTTTTATTTTTTTTGCAGTCAATAGGTGGGCCTGTTCCCAATGCTCTTTATTCTACTAGGAACATGGATTTGTTTATTTCATTTTCTATTTTTAATATAATTTTTATTAAAGATTTTCTTGGGTTATAAAAGTAGGTACATTGTCTTTATTTTCAGCTCCTAGGGTCATTTTGAAATGTATATCCAACCCTTCCTCCAAAATGCCTATCTGGAGATCTGGAAGAGAGAGGAAAACCCAAGGACTCTCTCAGCACCAACGCAAGTCTGCTGCTGGCCTTTGGTTGTGCATCAAGGAGCCGGTAAGAATGGCTCACATAGGTGCAGGAAAGAAGCTTACAATTTATCAAAGACTACAGGCACTTTGTGTCTAGTTATTCATTAAAAGGATACTCACTTGCATGTCCTGTGCGTTTCTCATTTTCTAAAACAATAAATGAAAGAGAGAGATAGGTGTTTATTCGGCATTTGCGCCCGTCATACAATACAGTCATACAATACAAAACAAGCAGTCAATCAAAAATCAGATAAAATCAAATAAAACGATAACCCAATACAGGCCGCGGATATAATAACACAACTCACAGGGACCAATATTATCACTTCGATAAAACATATATAAAAAGAATTAAAGTTAAAATTTAGGCACCCAAAACTAAAACCAATGTCTAATTCTATTTTTGAAAAACATATCTAATTATCAGTAATCGGCTGACATCCCATTTTGTCTCTTGTGCGAGATGACGGCTGTTAGGAATCTAGCAACCTGTAGAGTTATATAAGGGTCCACATCTTGGAGAACCCAAGCAAGACGTAGGTCAACTAGCTTATCAGCAATGGACTGAATTATCGGATTTAATATACTGGCACGTATCGATCTGTACATAGGGCAATTGAACATTACATGCTGTAGAGATTCAGTTGATTTGTTTTCACAGGCACACATAGGAGAAACTTGGCCCTTAGTAAATCTATGACTCAGCACGTTCGATGGAAAAACATTAAACCTAGCTCTAATGAAGGCATAACGATGTGAAGCAACCGTGAGTGATGTTAAATAAGATGGGACTCTGTAGATAGGGGTAATGCCGATATTTAACGGCGAACAAACTCCCCCACCAGTTAAGAGATTTTGATATAGCTCCACATCATCCAGAGTTTGGTTTATACACCTTTTTGCTGCTGTAAGATCTAATTTGAGTAATTCAGAAGGTGAGATCTCATAGGTCAGCAATTTGGCATGGATTTTTCCAGCCCACAGATTTGTGAAATCATCCCGCCACATGCACTGAATAAGATAGTGGTTCGGGAGTTTATGCCAAAGGGTTAGCCAGTAAATCAAAGCTTGCCTCCACAAAACTGACTCCACTGAGGGGATCTTCATTTCTAGGCGAATGGCTGCATTACTTACGCATGATGGTAGTTTTAAGAGTCGACGTAAGAATTGGCTTTGAAGCGACTCTAAAGGTGCGAGATTTTCAAAAGCGGCCCATAAAGGGGCAGCGTAGGCCATTGTGGCCGTCACTTTAATACTGTACACTTTCAAAGCCACAGGGATGTATAACGCCCCCTCAGAAAAGAAAAAACGGAGGAGAGAGTGAGTGAGGGCTTTTGTCTTATTGTATAAGTATTCAACTTGTGATTTCCACCCCATATTATACTGAAAATAAATTCCTAAATACTTGAATTTATACACTTGTTCAATTTTCCTACCCTCCAGTTTCCACAAATAGATTTTCCGACTCCTTGAAAATATCAATACTTTGGACTTGGAGTGGTTAATAGACAAGTGGTTTGTATGGCAGTAGGTCACAAGAATCTTAAGTGCCCTCCTTAAACCCACCCTAGAGTAGGAGAGTAACACCGCATCATCTGCGTAGAGAAGTAGTGGGCAACGATAATCTGCTATGCGGGGAGCGTGAATGAATTTGTGTGAGTCGGCTAGAGGCTTCCTCATGTCACTGATGAATAAGTTAAAAAGAAATGGTGCTAAAATGCAACCCTGGCGTACTCCCCTATTTATTGGCACAAGGTTAGTTAGATCGCCAGCAGGTGTTAGTCTCACCCTGGCCACAGACCCATCATGAAGTTGGGAAATAAGCCACAAAAGTCTTCTGTCAATTCCCCAACGGGCAAGTTTATCCCATAGTATTTTTCTCGGGATACTGTCGAACGCCGCCTTCAGATCTATGAAGGCAGCGCATAGCTGGCCCCGTCGGGGTGTCGAATATTTCTGGGCTAAGTGATGTAGGACAATAGCCTGATCTGTTGTGGATTGGTTTAATCTAAAACCGGCTTGTTCGTGGCCAATCAAATTAGCCTCGTCAGACCACTTTGCCAACCTTACCAACAGAAAACGGGAGTATATTTTCCCGATGATCGATAACAGGCTAATGCTCCTGTAGTTCCCTGGGTCACCGGGGGGGCCTTTTTTATAGATAGGAATTATAATGGCCTCCTTCCATATTGCTGGTATCGAGCCAGTGGCATTAATTGCATCGAAAGCTTTAGCCAGTATCCCTGCCCACCATACAGAATGAAGCTTTATAGCCTCAGCTGGAATCAGATCCGGCCCAGGGGCCTTACCAATTTTCAGCTGTGCTATCAGTTCAAGAATTTCAGTGGGGTCGGTATTTGGCCAAACAGGAAGGGAACTAAAAGACGGACCCAAGTGAGTGGTTGAGGTCTCTGCCACGGAGAAGTACTTTCTCAGGAACTGTTCCCAAGTAGGGGCCGGAATAACCGCCAAGGGGTATTTCCTCGTTCTTCTATTTATTAAGGACCAAAATTTCTGGGAATTTTGAGATTTTGAGGCCGCTACTATCGTCTGCCAGCGATTTAATTGCCACTCCCGTTTGGCCATTTTCTGGGCCTGTTTGTATGCCGTTTTAGCCTGGGAGTAAGCTGGAGGTAAAGTAGAAGCACCAGAAAGTTTATAGTCCTTATATATAGTACGTAGATGGAGTCTGGCTTGTTTGCAGGAGGAGTTGAACCAAGGGGCGCCAAGTTTAAAATCCTTATTACCACTATACACAGATAAATTAAAAAAACAAGTTAAAACTCCTGTCAGGCAGGAGAAAAAATTCAAACACTTGATGGGGTCACATGTGGCTAGTCCTATGTCCGGCTGGACCTCAGGAAGTTCTTTTTGGATAAAATCCGCATATCTTTGGGCAAGGGCGGGAGACCATTTAGTCGCCCTTATTTTGGTAGTCGACTCCTCGTTCACCCAGATTGGATGGAAACGCTCAGTCAGCTGCCAGTCAACATATAACTTAACTATCAGAGGTAGATGGTCACTGAATTGAGCATTATCAATTTTGAAGAGGGCAACCTTCAGAAATAGATCTCGAGAAACCAAAACATAATCTAGGACACTATTTGATTTTGGTCCCAGGTGGGTGAATTCTCCCGGTATATCAGGAGGACACCTGCCGTTTAATATTATTAAATTTAGGCGAGTGGCCATCTGATAAAGTATCACTCCTGCTTCATTAGCCTTTACATCCTTAGAAATTCTGGGGGGGATATGGTCTAAATCATAGTTTTGAGAACCGGGGTCAACCCACCATTTGGACTTTATAAGAGCCTCCCGATTTGAGGCTATCCGGGCATTGAAATCGCCTCCTATAATAGATGGAACATTTGGAAACTTGAGATAACCAGATAGTAAAAAATCTTCTAGGGATTCCCATCTAGAAGTGAGTTCGGCAATTAAGCCTCCTGGAGGAAGATAGACATTTGTAATCAGTAAAGAAAACTTTCCCCCAGAGATCAGCCCAGTAAGGGCATAAGGCGGTAAGGCATGCACAAGGGAGAGTTTTGCCCGTAGTTTAAGAGATATGCCAATTATGAGACCTCCCTTAGGGCGGCCACCTTTCAATGAAGGGCTAGCAGGTAGAGATATAAGCTCAAAACCATTTATCACAAGTTCCTCCTCCACCCAGGTTTCTTGTAATAAAATAATGGGAAAAGAATTTATATATTTTTGGAATTCTGGATCTGATTTTTTACTTTTCCACCCCGCAATGTTCCAACTTAATATTGAAGGCTGAAAATTCCCAGCTCTTTCTAACTGTCATTTGGAAGGTTGGCTCAAATTTGATACAGGAAGGAACGGGGCAGCAAAGAAATCAGTTATTTTCCTCTGATGCAAACCCCCCCGAGACTGTGTAGGAGGATTGCCAATATTGTCTAGCTGTTGATCCTGGCCACTTATTCTGTTAGGGGTGGATCCTCGGGCGTAAAAGGCCACCTTTTCCAGAGAAGTTTGGTGGGCCGACTTGTGCAACCCGACTAGCATGGCAGATGTTTGTCCTCTCTGGGGTCTGCTGCTAGTCTTCTGGACTACTTGATTTATATGACCTGTTGGATCTTCAATCAGTTCCATCTCTGGTCTTGCTATTAAGTCCGTGTTTCTCCGCAATGAAAAATAAGACTGGGAGAGTGGACTATTTGGGAGAGTTGGCAAAATTTTATCTTCTCTTGGTTGATCGGTGCTATATGAGAGTTCCAGGTCCGGCATCGAGGAATGGGTGGAAGGGGATTTGTCCAGCTGTAATATGTCATGAGCGCCTTCTTCAGATATGTTGTACACGGGCGGATCGTGTAGATCTATTAAAAGTAAGGAGGGTTGTTCTACTTGAAGGAAGGGGCCAGTGGTTACTTCTTGGAGTTGTACCTTATCCTCCATTGCCGACGTACATCTGGGATTAGTTATTTCAAGTTCCATATGATCTGGTTCCTCTGGGATATAATGTTCGCTCTTTAAAGACGGTCTGCTGCTGAGCTTCCTGATAAGCTGGAGTTTAAGTGAGTCCAGCCTGTCAATAATCTCTTTTTGTTCCGTCTCTGGTAAATCAGCAAAGGAGGCAATAAGTTCAATTTCTTCTGGTGGCGTCAGGCCAGTTTCCACAGAATCACTGTTCTTTATTTGAGGGGTGGAGGCCACATAGCTCTGCTCCTGTATCGGAACACCCGGTTCGTCATCCATTGGTGTTTCAGGATTGGATGGTTTTGAGATCTCTTTAGATATTTCCTTCAACAATAGAGGTTTAAGTGTAGAGTCTATAAAGACTCTCGTTGGTGTTATCCCATGACGTGATAGAAATATTTTCCTTCGTATTATGATGGAGGGAATTTTTGAAGATTGAAATGCAAGAAGCACTCTCTGGGATCTGCGATGGTGGGCAAGGGGGAGGACTGCACAGAGGTCTATTTGTGATACCTCAATGTTTAAGAGCGCCCTCAGGAGCTCCTTGGCTCCACCTAAAGTTCGCCATCTTGAGTCCCCATTTTGAATAGTTAGACCAACTTTCCTTGTTTGGAGAATCAAGGATTGATGGTCTACTTGGAGATTAAGGTTGTATTTGAATTTGTCAGTATGTTTGTTATTTAAGGGTAAACACCTCATCCACATTTTCTCCCCTTTCTCACCTTGGTACCTTGACACAGGTTGACGACAGTGGAGTAGTAATTAGCTTTTGTTGTAAGCTTTGCAACTGGGAGGAAAGGCCCTCAATTCTGTTGAATATACAGTGCAGGGTATTGATTATTAGATGTAGCTGTTCAAATGTCATATGATTAGCCGTACCAAGGTCCGATTCCTCCTTCTGAGGAGGGCCGTCTCTGTTACTGTTGGTCACGATGCTTGTTATCTGAGACATAATTTGCTCTTCATCTTTAAGTGCTGGCACGGAGTCAATCAAAGGATTGAAGCGGTTCCGAGTTTCTACTGCATAAGCACATTCCAGCAAGTTTCTCCCTTCTTTAAAGTGGCATGAATCAGCCCTTGTTTGTTTAGATCTCGGGAGGGAAGGGGGCAGTGTCTCCTCGGGGTCTCTAGGACGTTTCCCGTATCCCATAATTCGGATTTACAAAAGAAAAAGAAAGAGTCTGAGTAACATATAGCTTTGCACCTTAAGGCACTTGGTGACTCAGCGTTTCTCTTATGAGGTCAGCTTTCCACTGCCGAGGGATGTTTTGGCCTTGTTTCAAAAACCCCAGGGCTATAAATCGTTGTCGCCCAACCTATGTTATCTATGTTACTTCTGGGGGCACTTGACTTGCTTCCAATAACTTTCTAAGGTTTTGGAATGGGCCCGACGGAGACGGAAACCCCCTATGTCCTCGCTGTGGCCTTGACGGCCAGGAGTTTGTCTTTTATCCCAAAAGCTTATCTTGGTCTCGTTATTTCTACTCACTCAGTTGCACTAGAAGTTCGCTGCTGGTTTTCTTCCACTATCTCTTTTCCTTTTCGATTGAGACAGTAATAAACAGTGAAGAAAATGCTACAAACAGATGCGGAGCTCCGGCCGTGCTTCTACTACTGACACCATCTTCCAACAACCCCCAATGAAAAAGAGTAAATCTACCAGCATTCTTACCACACATGTACACACCTTTTCATTCAGTTCCTGGAATACTTGGTTCAATTTGAGCAGAACACTAGCCTGAAGCAGCCCATCCTGCATTCACCATAATTTCATAGCCTCTGTCCTCCTTCTGCAATTGTGCAGAGGAGGAGGAGGAGGACTATGAAATACTGAAATATCATGAAGCCCAATATTAGAGTAACTCAAGCAGGAAACTCACCTTCAGACCCACTATCTTGTGAACTCTTACGTTTCTCCGGAAAAACAAAAATACAAATGCAGATAGGTATTATTACTCTATTCAAAAAATAAAGGCATTTTGGTTTGTATCTTGGTTTGCTGAGTCCAAAGCAGGTAGATCCCCATTAAAATGTAAACTACATTGAATTTGCCAACTATCTGTTAGGGAAGTGACTCTGGTTGCCTGAAGAAGCTTTTAAACTATGCTTATTTTAGCAGTTTAAGGAGCAATTAATGGCTTTAGTAAACACGTATTGATTTAACTGGTTTATATTTCTTTTCTGTATCCAAGAACACACCACTCATTTTTATAAACATAGGTACAAAAAGGAAGGTTTCTGTAACAATTCACATCTACAGTTAAATGACATTAAGGAAATGACAGATTTAAAATACTTACTTCCGTGCCCAGCACAAACAAGAAGGCAGATGCAAAGCAACAGAATGACTAGGAAGGGTGTTAGCCAAGGGAGAATGGTAGGATAAAGGGCATCTGAAAAACACATTAAAATCTCAGTTACAGCCACTTATTTCTCCAGAAGATGATTTCAAGTTGCAAAACTAACCTAACCAGAGTCTGACTCACCTTCATTGCCCCAAACTCTCCTGAGGGTTGGGGAGGGATTGAGCTGAAGTTGTGCCAATAGGGGTTGTTTCAGCTGTGACCTGCCTGCCTCTCTGCTGAATAGTGGGTATGGGATAGAAGCCAGAAGAAACTTCAGCCTTTACCCCAGATGATAACTGTTTAAATGCTGCTGAGCAGAACTACAGTCGCAGATAATCTGTATAATACATTCAAACAAAGAGCCTGGTATACTTCAGAGGCATCAAAATGGAATAAATTCCCCAAATCTCTCTCTTCCTATAGTACTGAAAAAACGTTGAAAGCATTGAACTTCTTGTCACTTTTGCTTCACCCCTACTCACCAGAGATAAGGATTCTCAATTTACTCTCCATCTCTAACAGTTCGTTGATGATTTTGCAAGAGACTTCATGGTCAACTACTGATTCTGGTGTAATGGAACCGGAAACACTGAAGTTCCCTGCCTTGGTCACTGTGATTGTAGTGTCTGACTGTTTATTTCGGACTTTTCCTGTCCAGCCAGAAAGCCTTGGACTTTGGGTACCAAGCGTTGGAGCTGCAGGTGAGGCCAATCCCCGAGCCTTTATATTCCACCAAGGCAATGGTGGGCTCTGTTCCTTTTGCTGCAAAAGAAGAACGCCACATATTAATTTTCCATCGTTTCAAGTATCATAGACCCTGTCTAGAACACATGGATCAAAGATATGAAGAACAGGACTATACCTGTGCAATTGTTAGAAGGAAGAAATAAAATATAAAATTGCAAGATCCACTTGTCATCATTTATTAATTACTATCAACATTTCTCTCTACTTTGTTTAAAAATATATTCATTTTTGTATATTAATCATCATGTAATGTACTTTGGCTTTGTTAAAATTTAATTTATGGTATATATACCATTCCTGGTATATATTATGCAAATCTGTATCCTTTCTTGCAAGTGGGTCAGAGGGTCGTATTCAATACAGTGTTTTGTTTTGCTCTTCCTCATAGCCAAGCTATTTTGAAGTTTATTTTTCTATCATGATGTATTTTTGTTATTCTGATTATCTTGATTTGAACTTATTTTATTTATATATCAATACTGCATTTATTTCACACCACGTTTCAGTCAACATCAGGGTCTTTTCCAGGGAGTCTTCTCTTCTCATGAGGTGGCCAAAGTACTGGAGCCTCAGCTTCAGGATCTGTCCTTCCAGTGAGCACTCAGGGCTGGTTTCCTTCAGGATGGATAGGTTTGATCTTCTTGCACTCCATTGGACTCTCAAGAGTCTCCTCCAGCACCATAATTCAAAAGCATCAATTCTTCGGCGATCAGTCTTCTTTATGGTCCAGCTCTCACTTCCATACATTACTACTGGGAAAACCATAGCTTTGACTATACGGACCTTTGTCGGCAAGGTGATGTCTCTGCTTTTTAAGATGCTATCTAGGTTTGTCATTACTTTCCTCTCAAGAAGCAGGCGTCTTTTAATTTCGTGACTGCTGTCGCCATCTGCAGTGATCATGGAGCCCAAGAAAGTAAAATCTCTCACTGCCTCCATTTCTTCCCCTTCTATTTGCCAGGAGGTGATGGGACCAGTGGCCATGATCTTAGTTTTTTTGATGTTGAGCTTCAGACCATATTTTGCGCTTTCCTCTTTCACCCTCATTAAAAGGTTCTTTAATCCCTCCTCACTTTCTGCCATCAAGGTTGTGTCATCAGCATATTCAATTAAAGAGCTAGAAAAGCAGGAAAAGCCCTTCAAGTTGAGAGATGGTCAATGACATCCCCGACTCAGAATTCCAGGAACCTGGCACAAGAAAGTCTGAGACGTCTCATGGCAGAGCTAACTCTGTGTGCCAAGGGATAAATATCACTTGCTAGTGTCAAATGGGAGTGAAGAAGAAGCAGCCATTTCATATCCATTAAAAATGAAAGAAGCAACAGCCAGTTTTTAGGCTTGTGTGGCTAGGAAGGATCTCTGCAGAAAGGAGCACATCACTTTCATTCTTCTTTCTCTCAGAAACACACATATTTCTATTTGCAAACTTATGTTTTGCATGGAAGCCCCTGAAATTTATTATCACAAGTATATTTGCAAATGTGACTTGAAAGTTTCTACATGGGGGTAAACTAATCCTATATATCCTGAATGGAAGCAAAGGAAAAGCTTCTCTCCTTTCACCTGACCACCAATTCATCATTAAACAAAAACATTCCAATAACTAAAAAAATTAAATGTAATTCTGGAAATATTTTTTCTTACCTTGTAGCAAACTGAGATTTGTTCGTCAGTTCCTATACCTTGCTCCCACTTCTGGTAGACCTTTGTTACGGGAGTTATTTACTTTCATTTTCTTGATCTGCATCGAGATAAGTAACTGCCAGCAATTTGCTGTACAGTTAATTGCTGTGACACCTGCCTCTGAAGGATAAAGGAGTGCCCTGTGCAAACACTATGCTCCACAGATACTCGTAGAGCTGATGCAGTGATGACAGGGCTTCATTTTAAAGGACAGTCATATATGAATGGCTCTCTACCCCAAGTCTGGTTTAAAGATAACCTTAATGTTAGGGCGCCAACAAGTTGGCGTGCTGAAGTGCAGCAGTCAGTCAGATAAGCCAAGGTCGAACAGTCCAAGTCAGAAGCCAGCTGAAGTCAGGTATCAGCATGGGGTCAGGAGAAGCCGAAGTCAGCAACAGTCCAAGTCAGGAACCAGCCAAGTCAGTCAGGAACAAGCCAGGAGCCAGAAACAAGCCAAGGGTCAGGAACAAGCCAGGAGCCAGGAACAAGCCAAGGGTCAGGAACAAGCCGGGAGTCAGGAACAAGCCAGGAGTCAGGAACACAGGAACAGAACAAGCCAGAGCAACCACGCACTCAGCACAGCAGTTACAGGTGCTAGCGAAGGGAGCAGCCAGCCTTTCTTAACTAGCCAGCCTGTAACCACGTCTCTTACGAGTTGCAGCTGCCTCCAATTGTTCCCTGCATCTCTCAGCTCTACGCTCTACAGCTGAGAAGGCAGGAGGGGAGGGGCCCTGCCGGTTTCTCTCCTCACAAGGGCCTGATACTGCAACCAGTTATTTACATATTCTTTTACCTCTTCATATGGTTTTAATTTCCATCTTGAGCCATCATTTTTAAGTAACATCTCATATGTTATCCAATTTTGACTCATATTTGGACTTCCGGTTAGGTGCCGAGTCAATGGCGGACGGGAGTCTGAAGGCTCCGTCCTCCGCTAGGCGATAGGGATCTCCGTGCCTGCGCCACGGGTCCCTTAAAGCCACGGGAAGAGCGTCCCGTGGACCGACGGCTTCGTGGGTCCCAGACGTGCTGTCTCCGCTCCTGATTGACCCTCGTAAGGGGGAAAGTCAGGCGAGCGGAGCCCCAGCACGGGACTGAAGAAGCGACTGCCTGCGGAGGATCAAAGCAGCGATCCCGCCAGACCTGAGCACCCGGCACTTCCTACACAGAAACTTCCAAAGAAACTCTGTAAGTTAAAGAATTGGATTATTTTACAAGTTTAAAGAGCACTGCTTGCAGAGGAAATTGCAAAAGGAAGCCTGTTCCCTTTGAACTGTTTGCGCGAGCTTGGTAGCGCTAAAAGATCAAAGCCGCGACTAACGGGAAAGTTTTGCGAACTCTGCCAAACTTTTTAAAAGTGGATTAAAAGTTGCTTAAAGGATGTTTAAAGATTTAAAAACAGTTGATATGGCAAAAGAAGATGCCCCTCACCCTCTGGATTAGGATTCCGGGTCAGTAGCGGGCTGTGATACATTGTTGCCATTTTTTCTTTGTTGGTGTCTCAGTGACTGTTTACCAGTGGAGACATTTTGACTTCTTTGTAACCAGATACAAGTTACTTTATGGACTTTGGTGGTAACACTGCAAGTTAGAAACTGTTACTGACTTGGGCTACATGAAAATAAACCCTTCTTGGCTTTAAGGAATTTATATTTTGGAAAATTTAAACTCTTTGCCTAAAAGTTGGATTTTTGGGACTGGTGTGGGCTCCTGGCTCAGCAGTCTCTTTGTTCTCAGAACTGAGCTGCTGGCCACCTGGTGTTTACTTTTGGGACTGTTGGCCTTCTGCTGTGAATGTCTGAGATTGTTACCACAGCAACTGGAGTGACCTTGAGATTACAACTGCAGAGCTCACAGGAGATGGACACTAGATCAAAAACAACTGGTTCTAGCTCTGCACAAAAAAGAGGCTCTGTTTCCCTAACTCTACAGGAGCAAATGGAGAAATTGGTTGTTAGCGTGGCAGAAATTGCAGCAGGACTGAAAAGCGTCACTGAAGGGTTGAAGCAAACACAAGATCAAGTTTCATCAGGAAATACAGCAGTGAACTCAGCAATTGAAAAGTTACAAGCTGATATTAAAGCGGATATTAAAAATTCTACGCAGACCCTGGAAAAATCAATTGGGCAAATTGAGGAGAACGTAAGGAAGAACAGAGAAGAAATTAATAGAATTGGGCAGGAGGTGACCACCTTGAAAAAGGACTCTGAGGAAATTAAAGTGGTCAAAGAAAAAATAAAAAAGGTGGAGGAAAAATTGGACAATTTAGATTTGGAGCAGATAGAGAATATTGGAACACGACAGAGAACTGTTGAAGAGTCTCTCGCATTTCTGCAACTACATCAGAGAGAGGGCAACATCCGCCTAAGGGGTCTTCCAGAATTGGAAGGGGAAGATCTAAAAGCTTATATTGTGAAGTTATTTTCAGGATTTTGGGAGATAGAAGAAATTAACGTCTCAGCGCGCATAGTGAAGGCCTTCAGATTTGGTCCAAGAGGTTCCAGAGGAAAGAAAAGCAATAAAACAGTCAGTGACTGTTTGATTGTGCTACACGATCGACACGACAGGGACTACTTTCTGGACTTGCATTACAGAAACAACCTGGTGGTAGAGCAGAACAAAGTAATTTTTTATAAGGATATCCCCAGATTTTTCCTTGACAAAAGAGTTCCTTACAACGACTTGGCGACTGAGCTTAGAAAAAGGAAAATCCCCTTCAGTTGGGAATTTCCAGAAGGCCTGGCATTTACGTTTGAAGGAAAAAAGATAAGAATAAGGTCCTTGGCGGAGAAGCAAAAGTTTTTGGACAAGCATCTGGAACAATTCAAAGGTACACCACTCGATCCAGCACAACTCTATAAGTTCCTAGCGGAATTTCCATCACTGCCGGGACTACCAAGCTTACCAGGCCCAAGCCAGGATTCAGAGAAGGACAAGAAAGGAGAAGCAACTGGAGGAGAAGAATAAAGAAAGGGAAATGGCGCTCAAGCTAATGACATGGAATGTCCGGGGATTGAATCAGAGACCAAAGAGACGCAGAGTGTTTTATAGCATAGAAAAGAAGAATTTGGATATAATATGCTTACAGGAAACCCACATAGCCCGACGTCATAGAAGATTATTACAGAACAAAAAATTAGGCCAAGAGTTTATATCATCGGACAAGGTCAAGAAGAGAGGAGTAGTGATATATGCAAAGGAGAAATATAGCCCAAGACAGCTCTTTAAAGATGAAGAAGGGAGATACATCGCAATTGAAATCAATATACAAGGCGAAAAACTTTTGATTCTGGGACTTTATGCACCAAATGATGGAAAGTCAATTTTTTATAAGAAAATACATGATCTGCTGTTGGACTACTTGGATTACAAATTAATTTGCCTTGGAGACTTTAATGGTGCAGTTTCCACACTAATGGACAGATCCCAAAGAACCAAACTAACGAATGATGGGAAACTCCCAAAGACTTTTTTCGAAATGGTTGATAATTTGAACTTGGTGGATTCTTGGAGATTAAAAAACCCTACAGATACAGAGGCAACTTATTTCAGTGAACCTCAGCAGTCATGGTCGAGGATAGATTATATTTGGATTTCGAATGAATTGGCTCCAAAAATACAAAAGGCAGAAATCGGCCCTAAAACTCTTTCAGACCATAATCCGGTACAGTTAAATTTAAAAATGATTTCCAAGGATTCTTTCAGATGGAGAATGGATGACGCTTTGATGAGAGACACCAAGCTAGTAGAAAGAGCGGCGAAAAAGATAAAAGAATATTTTCAGATAAATTGGAGTTCCGAAGTGGAGAAAAGAATTGCATGGGATGCAAGTAAAGCTGTAATGAGAGGATTTCTCATTAGTGAAAAAGCAAAAAAGAAGAGAAAACAAAACGCAGAAATGGAGAGATTGTTGAAATCAATCAAAGAAAAGGAAAAAGAATTAAGAGGACATCCCAGATGTGTTAAAATTCAAAAAGAAATCAAATACTTGCAATCCCAATATGCCAATATAATGAATCAGGACATTGAATGGAAAGTGAAAATGATGAAACAAAGAACATTCGAATCGGCTAATAAGTGTGGAAAACTACTAGCTTGGCAATTGAAGAAAAGACAAAAGGCAAATGTCATCAGTACTTTGGTAGTAAATGGAAAAAATGTGGAGAAACCGGAGGAAATCAGATGGTGTTTTCAAAGATTCTACAAGCAACTGTATAAGGAGGAGAAGATAGATGAAGTAGAAATAGACCGATTTCTGGAAAAGAATGGATTGCAAAAAGTCCCAGAGGAAAAATTAGTTACTCTCAACCACCCAATATCGACACAGGAGATAGAAGATGCAATAAACAACATGCAACTAGGGAAGGCTCCAGGACCGGACGGATTAACAGCAAAATATTATAAGACACTGAAAGACTGGCTATCGCAGCCGCTAAGAGAAATTTGCAATAAAATACTAGAAGGAGATAGGGCACCAGAGACGTGGAAGGAAGCCTTTATCACACTGATTCCAAAACCAGATACTGATAAGACTCAAATGAAAAACTATCGTCCAATATCCCTTTTGAACGTGGATTATAAAATCTTTGCAAATGTATTGGCTACAAGGTTGAAAAGAGTGTTGAAAGATTACATACACAGAGATCAAGCAGGTTTCTTGCCAGGAAGACAAATTAGTAACAACACGAGAATTATTGTGGACATCTTAGAAAAACTGGAGAGAAACATAAATACAGATGCGGCACTACTGTTTGTTGATGCAGAGAAAGCATTTGATAAAGTTTCTTGGACATTTATGAAAAAGAATCTGGAAAGGATGGGAGTTGGTGAAAAATTTCTGAATGGCATTAAGGCCATTTATACAGAACAAAGAGCTAAAGTAATAGTAAACAGTGTGATATCGGAGGAGTTTGAAGTTGAAAAGGGAACAAGACAAGGGTGCCCTATCTCCCCTTTACTTTTTATTACGGTCCTGGAAGTCCTTCTAAATATGATACGAAAGGACAAACAGATAAAAGGAATTCGTGTGGGAGAGAAGGAATACAAACTACGCGCCTTTGCAGACGATCTGATGTTATCCCTGCAGGAACCGGAAAGCAGTGTCCCCAGAGCCTTGGAATTAATTGAACAATTTGGACTTGTAGCTGGTTTCAAATTAAATAAGCAGAAAACCAAAGTTTTAGGAAAAAATTTGAGTGCAGAACAAATTCAAAGAATACAGGAAGGCATGGGCCTCAATTTTGTCAAAACAGTAAAATATCTAGGTATCAATCTCACAACCAAGAACCTGAACCTGTACAAGGACAATTACGAAAAACTGTGGACGGAAATAAAGAAAGACATGGAGATATGGACAAGATTGAAACTGTCGTTAATGGGAAGAATTGCCGTGATAAAAATGAATGTCCTACCAAGGATGCTGTTTTTATTCCAAGCCATACCAATTTTGGACAAACTGGACTGTTTTAAGAAATGGCAAAAGGACTTATCAAGGTTTATATGGCAGGGCAAAAAGCCAAGAATTAAGTTTAAGATTCTAACAGACTCTAAAGAGAGAGGAGGCTTTGCCCTGCCGGACTTAAGACTTTATTTTGAAGCAGCGGCCTTTTGCTGGCTAAAGGATTGGTTTAAACTAGAGAACGTTGATGTATTGGACTTGGAAGGATATGATAATATGTTCGGTTGGCATGCATACCTTTGGTATGACAAGGTCAAGATCCACAGAACTTTTAAGTCTCATATAGTTAGAAAATCCCTGTACCAGGTCTGGACTAGATATAAAGACTTGTTAGAGAGAAAGACCCCTAGATGGATCTCTCCAGTGGAGGCCAAAGCCTATAAGAGACCGAACATGTCTGCAAACTGGTTAAGATATATGGACATATTGCAGCAGGAAGGGGACTCTTTTAAACTTAAAAGTTACGATCAAGTGAAAAGCCAGGTCCCCGACTGGCTGCATTATCATCAGGTATATGAGACATTCAAAATGGACAAAAAAGTTGGTTTCCAAGTAGAAAAATCAAAACTGGAAACAGAATTGATAGAATCGAACTTTAAAAACCTTTCCAAAATGTATAATCTTTTGCTAGAGTGGCATACGAAAGATGAACTGGTTAAATCGTCAATGATAAATTGGGCGAAAGATATAGGACATAATATTATGATGGATGACTGGGAGGGATTGTGGCAAAAAGGTATTAAATTCACTGCTTGTCATAGTTTAAGAGAAAATATAATGAAAATGGTTTACAGATGGTATTTGACACCAGTTAAGATGGCCAGGATGAATACCAAAATGTCAGATGTATGTTGGAAATGTAAACATGCGAAAGGTACCTTTTTTCATATGTGGTGGTTGTGCCCAGCGGTAAATGCTTTCTGGGATAAGATTTATAATGAACTCAAGAAGGTAATGAAAGTTACCTTTTGTAAGAAACCAGAGGCATTCCTTCTGAGCATAACTAATGAAGAGATACCCAGTCAGGATAGAGTGTTTTTTATGTATGCCACAACAGCAGCTAGAATTTTATTGGCAAGAACATGGAAAGGCGAAGAGATACCAACGGTGGAAGAATGGCAGATGAAGATGATGGAATACATGGAACTCGCAGAACTGACCGCCAGAATCCGGGACCAGAGGGAGGAGAAGGTGTCACGGGATTGGAAGAAATTCAAAGACTATCTAGTTAAATCAGTAAAATTGAATATTTGAGCAGAATTAAATAGAATAGCGGCTTTAGCAGGTATATGTTAGATAAAATTGTTAGTAAGATATTTTTGTGTGAAAGATTTAATTGTTAGAAAATGTGTTAAGATTTGGTGTTTAAGTTAAGATATGGTTAAGTAAAGCAAAGCGCATTAAAAATTGAGCAAATGTGAATAGAATAAGATATAAAAGCTACCTAGAAGATATATATGATTCTGAAGACAGTGGAGGGAATGGGGGAAGTCCCCCCAAAACAGAGAAGATAGTAATAAGAAAAGTAAGAGGATAAGTGTTAGTTTAAAGGTTTGTATATGTTTCTTTTTATTGTAATTGCTTGATTGTGTTTTTGTGCTGTGTTTATGTATTGCATTTTTGTATTGTTATTGTTGTTGTTTATGCTATGTTTTTCTTTTGTCTGAATAGAAAATAATAAAATCTTATAAAAAAAAACAATTTTGACTCATATTTGGTTTTTTCAAACTCAGAACTTCTATTGGTGATAAACACTAAGGTGTTTTTCTTTCCAATAGGTTTTTATACCTATACCTTACTTCGTAAAGAGACTTTCGGAATATGTGGTTTCCAAAACCTTTATGTACTTTGGTTTTGTCATGCCATAAATAAGCATGCCAACCAAATCTGTTGTCATGACCTCCTAAATCTAGTAGGTCTGTTTTCTTCAATATTATCCATTCCTGTAACCAACAGAGACATGCCGCTTCATAATACAATTTTAAATCTGGCAGTGAGAATACACCTCTTTCTTTAATATCTGTTAACAATTTAAATCTTATCCGGGGGGTTTTCCCCTGCCAGATAAATCTTGATATTCTTTTTTGCCATTCTTTGAAGATGGCTCTCCCCTTGATTATCGGTATTGTTTGAAACAAAAATAGCATTTTTGTAGCACGTTCATTTTAATTGCAGATATTCTTCCCAATAAAGAGAATTTCATCCTCTCCCACACTTCAAAGTATCTCTTAATTTTACTCCAAACTGTTTCATATAATTGTCCTGATATAAGTTAATGTTTTTTGGTGTTATCCAAATGCCTAGGTATTTGATTTTTTTCACCACATCTATATGTAGTTTTTGTTGCAGTTTCTGAGAGTCTTCATTGTCCATATTCTTAACTAAAATTTTAGTTTTTTTCTTATTAAGTTTTAAAACTGTGACGTGTCCAAATTCCTCCATCTCCTCCAATACTGCTTTTGAGCTTTCAATAGGTTCTTCCATTGTCAATACCAAGTCATCGGCATAGGCTTTAACTTTGTGTTGTTTTCTGCCGACTGTTATTCCTTTTATTCTTTCTGATTGTCTTATTGTTGTTAAAAGTACTTCCAGGACCGAAATGAATAGTAATGGTGATAATGGACATCCTTGTCTTGTCCCCTTCGTAATTTCTATATTTTCAGTTAGAGTATTGTTTACAATTATCTTTGCTCTCTGGTGCGAATAAATTGCCTTGATACTTCTTAAAAATCTTTAACCTATATCCATTGCTTCAAAATTTTCTATCATAAATTCCCATGAAATGTTATCAAAGGCCTTTTCAGCGTCTACAAAAATCATTGTGGCTTGCTTCTCATTCCTGACCAACAAATATTCAATAATATTTATCACATTTCTTACATTGTCTTTCAATTGCCTGCCAGGTAAGAAGCCCGCTTGGTCATCGTGAATTATCTCTTTAAGTATGTTCTTCATTCTATTTGCCAGTATACTAGCAAACATCTTATAGTCATTATTCAACAATGAAATTGGCCTATAATTTTTTATTTGAAGCAAGTCTGATTCAGGTTTAGGTATCAAGGTGATATATGCATTTTTCCATGTCTCAGGTTTTTCTGCTTTCTCTAAAATATTGTTCATTACTTCGTTGAGGGGTTCAAGCAGGGTGTCTCTAAATTTCTTGTAATATTTTGCTGTGAATCCATCCGGTCCTGGAGCCTTCCCACTTTTCAAATTTCTAATAGCCTTGACAATCTCTTCTTTTTCAATTCTTTCATTCAGTCGGTTTTTCATTTCTGTCGTTATCTTCTGCACCTCTTTTTTCTTTATATATTCCTTAATTTTAGCTAAGTCATGATTTCCAGCTTTTTTGTATAACTGTCTGTAGTATTTTGTGAAACCGGAAACTGATACGTTTTGAGGATTAGGTCCTAAGTCACATGATCATGCTAGATTGCATTTAGAATAAATGTACCGTATATACCTGAGTATAAGCCGACTTTTTCAGCCCATTTTTTGGGCTGAAAAAGCCGCCCTCGGCTTATACTCGGGTGAAGCGGGCGGCTGCAGAGGGACAAGCGGCAAGAAAGGGATCCTTTCTTGCTGCTTGTCTCCCCTGCCCTGCCGATCCCGCATCTGTGACTGCTCTCTGATCCCTCGTCCTGTGCCTGCTCTGCGCAAGGCATCGGGGAGGGAAAAGGGGGGAGAAAGCATTCCTGGCCGCTTTTCTCTCCCCATGCCTTGCGCAGAGCACGCACAGCACCGAGGGATTGGAGAACCGCTGCACTGAGACTCTCTGATCCTGTGCCTGCTCTGCGCAAGGCATTGGGGAGGGAAAAACAGGGAGAAAGTGCTCCTCGATGCTTTTTCCTTTCCGATGCCTTGCACAGAGCAGTCACTGCTCTGTGCGAGGATCGCCTCTTCCTCCTCCTCCCGTCCCTTCTCCACGAAGAGGAACAGAGGTAGCGACGGGGGCAGCGGGAGCAGGAGGAGGACGAGCATCGAGCAGGCGCGCGAGCCGGCTCAGTCCCAGAGAGCCTGTTGCTTTTGCCCCCATCCCATCCCAGCTCAGTCCACCATAGAAACTGCCCACCCTGAAACTATCAACCCCTGAAACCTTCCCAGAATCTGCCCCCTTAATTCCTCCCTGAATATGCCCCCTCCCCCGAGCCCTCCCTGTAAAGAGACCCTTTCTTTCCAAGCCTTCCCTCTTAACCCCTTCCCCCATCCCAGCTCTGCCCACCCTAAAAACTACCCACCCTGAAACTTTCCCAGAATATGCCCCCTTGCCCCTGATGCCCTCCCTAAATATGCCCCACCCACCCCTGAAACCTTCCCAGAATCTGCCCCCTTAATCCATTCCAGAATCTCCCCCCTTAATTCCTCCCTGAATATGCCCCCTCCCCCTGAGCCCTCCCTGTAAAGAGACCCTTTCTTTCCAAGCCTTCCCTCTTAACCCCTGCCCATCCCAGCTCTGCCCACCCTAGAAACTGCCCACTCTGAAACTTTCCCAGAATATGCCCTCTTGCCCCTGATGCCCTTCCTAAATATGCCCCATGCACCCCTTAATCCATCCTAGAATCTGCCCCCTCCCCCGAAACCTTCCCAAAATATTCCCCTTGCCCCCTGAAATGTACCCACAATATGCCCCCTTACCCCCTGAGCCCTCCCTGTAAGAGACCCTTTCTTTCCAAGCCTTTTATTGGTATTTATTTTTATTTTTGAAATTTACCAGTAGCTGCTGCATTTCCCACCCTCGGCTTATGCTTAAGTCAATAAGTTTTCCCAGTTTTTTGTGGTCAAATTAGGTGCCTCGGCTTATATTTGCGTCGGCTTATACTCACGTATATACGGTAATAACAATAATATTTATAATTATAATATATTTATATGCCACCCACCTGATTTAATTACCCCAACCACTCTGGGTGGCTTCCAACAAATTAAAACACAACATGACATCAAATGTCTTCCCGCCCCCTACGCCCTTCCTCCGCCAGTGGAGAATTAAATGGACTGTGCTGGAATATGTCACAGCTGGCTAGCTGGAACTCTAAACAGGACTATCCCACCATGCAACATTCTCTTGCTGGTCCCTTCCTAGTCTGATCATTTCTACAACCTTACCTGACTGAAGAGTCAGATTCTGAGCAACACCGAGGGCAAATGTCTTCCTTTGGTTCATTGCATCAATCTGTTGGTAACCACAGGAATATTGGCCAGCATATTGGCCAGACTATGTATTGAGCATTTTGAAATGTTGCTTTCTTGGATGAAACAGGAGCCCCATCTTTACAGAAGAAAAATCTGGTCAGCATAACCTCTGAGGGAGCCACACATAGTACTGCGATAATTTCCCCTTCAGGAAAAAAAGTTGTGTTCCAGTATAAATCAGGAGCAGGAAGTTCACCTAGAGAACGAACAAACAGAAGAAACAAAGAAAGAGCATAAATTAATGCAGAGAGTAAATGAAAATGTAGTTGCAACGGAGGATAGACATTTGAGTAATCATGTGGAATTAAATTGCTTTATCACCTTTATTTTTTTCTTACTGTATAGCGTTTTAGTACTGTTTTTTTCTCCATAATTGTTTGTTCTATATTGCCTTCAATTATTTCTTTTGGGGAAAGTGGCATGCAATGTTCTATTCTGGGTTTTTTATTTAAAGCATTTTAATGGCACCTCAATTTTTATTTAGAAAATTGGGGTTCTAAACTCTCAATTTAATTCTTAAAAAGGTGTAGAAAATCAATAATTAGGTGAGCAAAAAGATCTTATGAGGAAATCCTATGCTTCCAAAAGGTGAGTATTTTAGGATACAGCAACTCTGAATATCGGCCAGCATTCTTCAACAATGCAAAGACTATGTATTTAGAATTTTGGGATATTGATTTCTGGGATGAAATAAGAGCCCCATCTTTACAGAAAAGAAATTTGGTCAGCACAACCTCTAATGGACATATACATAGTGTGAAGATAATTTTCACTTCAGAAACTAAAATTGCATTTAATAAGAAAACAGGAGCAGGAAGTTCACCAAGAGAATGAGGAAAGAAAGAAAGAAAGAAAGAAAGAAAGAAAGAAAGAAAGAAAGAAAGAAAGAAAGAAAGAAAGAAAGAAGTGAATGGAGAGAGTATGTGAAAACTTAAGTGCAATGGAGGACGAATATTCGAGCAGTTCTGTGAAAGTACGTAGATTGCTTTATCGGCATGATTTTCTTTCTCATTGCTTTGCTTTTCTAACACTGCTCCTTCTGCTTTTTATATTGCATCTTAACATGTCTGTTAGTTGTACATTGATTTTAGGAATGTGGCAGTACACACACACACACACACACACACAGTCCTGCAGTCCTTTACATCAGTGTTTTTCAACCTTTTTTGGGCAAAGGCACACTTGTTTCATGAAAAAAATCACGAGGCACACCACCATTAGAAAATGTTAAAAAATTTAACTCTGTGCCTATATTGACTATATATAAAGTAATTCTCTTGAATAGGAATCAAATAAACAAATTTTTCCCACGGCACACCAGGCAACATCTCGCGGCACACTAGTGTGCCGCGGAACAGTGGTTGAAAAACACTGCTTTACATACCGGTACTTACTGGTGTGCACAGGCTTGCACAGGCTCAAACTCACCTGTCGAAGTGCAAAGCTCTGAATCTTTGTCATCACCCAAACACCAGTGATTTGCAAACATAGCACCTGCAATGACATTCATGCAATATGTTGACACTATGTTTTAACGAGAAACAACAAGGGCAGAGCAATGATTTAAGAATTCTCCTAACCTACTATTTTTACTTCAGCTTCTTTGGAGTAGCTTAAGTGTTTTCTAACAATCCCTGGAAGTTTCTAATAACCATATTCGTGAATTCCCTTCTCAGTTTCCCTAACTTACAGAGAATCCAGAAGAGATTCATCAGGGCAGAGCAGGAGTTGGCTTGCCAATCTGATGTTGCCGCTCTTCTGATGCTCAGGTCCTTCTACTTCTCTCACAGATGAGATGGAAATGATCAGGACATTTGCAGCATGCATGTTTCTGTCCCCTCCCCAAAAGGCACACCCTCAGATGTGGCTGCAGCTACAAGTCAATGATGTATAATTTTTATACCATTACTTATGATGAACTATTCAATGTATCTCTGACCCTCGGGCACATTTACTTAAAGATAATATTTGATGGTCAGAAAGGCAGCTTTTAATCCGTTATCCCATTTAACCCTCTTTCAGAAACCCCTCGGAAAATTAGTAAATTAGTTAACATGATAGAGAGAAGATTCAGACATTAATCATGGTTGAAAATTCCTTCTAAGGACATAAATAGGAAACATTTTTTCAGGATAAAATGAGTGGGGCTGCATCCCAGCAGCTAATGACCAAGATGGAGCTAATGCATTCCCATGCACACAAACCACCCCCATGTTGCAAGGCCACCCCATGGCCTATAAAGACTGCATTGAGAGACCTCATGGGCCAGGTGTATGCCAAAGGGCCTCGATCCCTATGCTAGCAGTTTCTACTGCAAAACTGGGTAGAGCAAGTGTTGTGTATTAAATAAGATATTCTGGCAGCCGGGTAAAGTAATGTTATTGGTCAATTTGAAGTGTACAATCACAATCCACAGCCTGATTGGGTCCCGCCGGAAAGTTTGAATATTATTGGTTCCCGCTAAAATGTATCTTTTCCCTCTGTCCCAATGTGTCTATAAATAGAGCTTTCCCTACCCCCTATTCCCCAGTCTTGTCTTATTCCTTACAATAAAGAGCTGTTTTCACTAAGAAGTGTTGCTGGACTTCTTGCTACCAGAACCCACGACACAACATACTGGCGACGAGGATGGGATTGAATTAGGCCACCTGAGGGTTGTCGACCCTAGCGACCTGATTCTGGCGACAAGACTCCCTGTGACTGACAGGACAGATCAGTCCACTAAGATGGCTGCGTCACGGTTCATGGAACCATTTCATCCCGGAGCAACTGAGGCCTGGGATGCTTACCTTGAGCGTTTCGAATTCAGCGTGGCTGCAAAAGGGGTCACTGATGAGGATAAAAAGAAGGCGTTGTTCCTGAGTTGCTGCGGGGCAGAGACCTTTGAGTTGGCTCGGGCAATTCTGGCCCCCACAACACTGCGGGAGGCGTCGTTCGCGAGTATTACGGAACACCTCTCGAATCACCTTAATCCTACAGCGTCGAAGATGACATGGCGCATCGAATTCCATAAGAGACAACAACCACCTGGAGAGACAGTAGCAGTTTTTCTCACCGAATTAAGAAAGCTGGCGAGGCACTGCAAGTTCGCCAACTTGGAGGAGGCCCTGCTGGATCGGTTTGTGTGCGGTCTTCACAGCAGCAAGGGCCGCAGGCGGATTGCAGCAAAACAAGACATGGACCTCTCGACAGCGCTCCGAGAGGCCATTGCGACAGAAAGCGCTGAGAGAGAGGAGCAAAACCCGGGCCAGCGAGCCGAAAAGAGAGCTGGAGAGTCAACCCACACCGTGGACAACCAGGATGTCAGCCCCAACCAAAGCCCTGTGCGGGGAATAGAGATGGTGCGACAGGAGAGCACAGCAAATAAAGGTCGGCAGGGGGTCTGCCCTGGCTGCGGCGGATCACATGAGAGAACAAAGTGCCGGTTCCGAGAAGCAACGTGTCATGCTTGTGGGAAAACGGGGCACATAGCCAGGGTCTGCAAGTCGAGTGGCACGTCGGGTTCCGCGAAACCAAGAGGTCAGAGGACATCCACAGCGACACACCAACTCAACGATTGCAACTACCTCACGCAAATCAAGGGCAAAACTGTGCCGTTTCCAGCCCAAGGGAAACCAGCTGTGCGGGTTCTAATCGAAGGAAAGCCGTGTAACATGGAGGTGGATTCCGGATCCGGATTCTCCATCGTCTCGGAGGACACGGCCAGATCGTTATTCCCTAGAGGTAAGCTTCCGAGATTGGAGCCCTTCCCGGCTACTCTACAATCCTATTCCGCCGGCCGCATAGACATTTTGGGGATGTGCGCAGTGAACGTACAGTTCCGCGAGAGGGAGGCCGTATTAAAGCTTGTGATCGCAAAAGGGAAGCGCACTAGCCTGCTGGGTACGGACTGGTTCCCGGCCTTAGGGTTGGGAATCTCAGGGCTCAACACGGTCCAGATAGCTTCCGAGACATTTAACACCCTATACACGGAATTTGGGGAGCTATTTAATGGAGAGTTAGGATGTTATAAAGGGCCTCCAATTGACTTAGAACTGGACCTGGGGGTTGCGCCAATCCGCCTCAAACCCAGGCGGGTTCCATTTGCGCTACAGCCTAAAATAGAGACTGAATTGGAGAAGCTAATACAGCAAGGGGTGCTTTCACCAGTGGACTCTGCTAAATGGGAAACACCCATTGTCACACCCCTGAAGGCTAATGGGGAAATATGAATTTGTGCGGATTACAAATGTACGATTAATAAGGCCATCAGGGGCAACTCTTATCCAATTCCAGTAGTGTCCCAACTATTAGCGAAGCTGGCTGGGGGCAAGGTGTTTGCAAAGATTGACTTGGCACAGGCATACCAGCAGCTTCCAGTGACTCCAGCGTCCACAGAAATCCAGACAATTGTGACACACAAGGGTGCCTTTAAAGTGAATAGGCTGCAGTTTGGAGTCTGCGTGGCACCTGGCATATTTCAAAGTCTTATGGAGCGCCTGTTACGGGGCCTGCCAGGTGTCCTGCCGTATTTTGATGATGTGTTAATCGCGGGCAAGGATGCTCAAGAACTACTGGGACGCATCCAGACAGTCCTATGCAAATTCCGGGATGCGGGGTTAAAACTAAAAAAAGAGAAATGTAGTTTTGGTGTGGCAGCATTGCAAGAGAGCAGAGGTTCCACTTAGGCCTCAACGAGGGAATAGTGACATTAGTGCCCTGTCCAAATAGGTGGCAGGGGTGTAAGCTCTTACCACCTATCAAGAGCCGAATCCTGGCCTGCACCCTGGATAGGCAAATGGTGATGCAGGCTCGGACATGAGCCGGGCCGGGGGGGGGGCAGAACCAATGGAGCAGGAAGGCTTCCCTGGGGTTCACTCTCTGGCCATTTAAACAGCCCTCACCTGGGGCCCTACCTCCTTTTCCTTCATCGGGTTCTATCCACCCTTTTTGACCATGGCTGTGCCTTCACCCCCCAAGATCATTGCCGCTTGTGTTGCCTTGGCTTTAAGCTGAACCTCTTGTGAAGTCATTAGCTGCAAAGGTTTTGAGTTTCTTGGGGGTTGTGGTGGTAGGGATTACCAGTGGATATCACTTGTTATTCTTGCAAAGGATTATTGCATCTGAACCAGGAAACTGCACCCTGATTCTTTTTCATACATAAGAAGAAAGGGTGGGCACTTCAGAATACCAGTGTGTGCTTGTCTATGAGTATGTGTTTTACCCGTAGTGAATTGAGCAGAACAGAAGGTGAGAGGCGGCAGGGTGCCAAATTCTGGGTTCACATGGGGTGCTGCCAAAATTTGAAAGATCGCCCATGGGTCCAAGGAAGGGCTTCTTTCTGAGCAGCCTGTGATTGCCTGACTCCTTTACAGCAGGTGGGCCTGTGCCTACCCAAAACTTGACATTTTAAATTTAACAATTCTAAAATTATTATTATTCAAATTACAGTAATTAAATCAGGTGTAGGCAACCGAAGGCCCGGGGGCCAGATGCGGCCCAATCGCTTTCTCAATCCGGCCCGCAGACGGTCCAGGAATCAGCGTGTTTTTACATGAGTAGAATGTGTCCTTTTATTTAAAATGCATCTCTGGGTTATTTGTGGGGCATAGGAACTCGTTCACATATGAAAAAGGATCCATCTACCTATTTACATTTCCAGCAATTGTTAGGAAGCTTCTTATCCATTTAAATAATTTATTACGAGTTAAGTACCATCTATACATCATTTTCATTCAATTTTCTTTTAAAGCATAGCAAGCAGTAAATTTCACATCTACTTTCCACATGCACTCATTTCTATATTATGTCCCACATCTTTAGCCCATTGAATCATTGTTAATCTAACCATTTCATCATTTGTCTCCCATTCTAATATCAATTTATACAATTTTGTAATCAGTTTTTATTTTCCTTCAAGTAAAAGCAGAACTTCATTCTATAAACGCCTTTTTAAATTACTCATTAATTTGATTAATATTGAAACCAAACCAATACCCATTCTCGGATTTCTTCAAACTTTTTCAATTTGCATACATTTCCTGAAAAATACAGTAAGTCTCTATATCTGCCCCAATTCTCCATCATTTTAAGTGTCTTTTGTGTACTAGTTTCTATTGGGGATAGCCATAAAAGTGTTTCCCTTTCAAGTAGATCTTGGTATCTTGTCCACATTCCATAGGCTTTGAATGATTTCTACTTCTTACATGCTGGAATTCGTTAATGCCATTGTGTGCATACGTTCGGGTTACACACCACGTTACTTCCGGGTTTGGCGGTTCACGCATGTGCAGATGCGTCAAATGACGTCACATGCATGCACAGAAGCACTGATTCGCATCGCACACATGCGCAGACGAAGCACATCATGATACGGATGTCACGGGTTACAAACGGGGCTCCAGAATGGATCCCATTCGTAACCAGAGGTACCACTGCACTCTGTTTCTCTCATTTTCTGGCACCTGGATTTATACTACTATCCTGACTTAATTAAAGGGCTTCACTAATTCTGAGCTATATCTGGGCTAGCTGGTATGTTTTCCCATTCTATACCCACAATCACTCTTGCAAATTCCATGGAAGAATCCTCAGTGGAGGACTATCTAGCTCTGCAGTCACAGATCCTGTGGAGAAGAAGGGATAGAGCTCCCCAAAACCAAGTGTTTTATAAGTGTGCAATTTCCTTTTGCTGTAGACATCATAAAAAGATAAGCTTCCGGGAATATCCAGGAATATTCCTAATTTTGTAAGCTTTCCATTCACTTTCAGGCGGGTCCATTGCTCTGTCCGAGCCCAGTAATCTTTCCCATCATCACATCCTATGACCCAGAAGCCATTCTCAGGAGACAGGATGATCTCCCCCTTTCTAGAAGCAGTTTCAGAGGCAACTCCCAAGTCCCAGGTTTTCTTCTGACCAATCTCCACCTCCCAATAATGTTTGCCTTCTGAAAATCCACTTTTTGCCAGAATGAATGTGCGGGAGTCAAACCGCTCCTCCCAGTCAGAAACCTTAGAAACAGTTCCTGTGTTCCAAACTCTTTTGCCATCTTCGGACACTTTTAGCTTTGGGTGAGCTGTCCTGGGGTCCAAGATCACATCAGCTGCAACAAAAAGAAAGGCCTTGATTCAAAAGCACAGACTTAAATGAAAGATTGAGAAATTGTTAACGTATTAATTAAGTAAGGCGGTCTGTGGACATCTCTCTTTTAAGTCACCAGTCTGTGGACCACACTCTCATCTGTCTGCCGGACAGTTGCATATTCCTGCCTTGCAGGGAGTTGGACTAGCTGATCCCCAGGGTCCCTTCCAACTCTACAACTCTATGATTCTTTGATATTATGACTAATACAAATTTCTATCCAAGCTTTCTGCATTGCATGATTCACCCTCTCTCTACAACAATGTGATTCTTCTATATTCCTCAGCATATCTCCTTATGCTTTATCCATCTGCAATTTGTTTAATGTGCTAAGCACATTGTATTCTGGTCACATTCAAGGTGTTCATCCTCACTTTTGCATGTGCTTACCTGTCAGTCCATTTCCACATTGATCTACCCTTCCTGTATGCCTATTGTACAAACACATTGTATAAAGTACTTCCCCTCAAAATGTGCATTTAAAAATGTTCGTGCTTTTCTTGAGCCAAACAGTATTAGAAAAGTAAACTAGTCCAGTAGGTGGACTGCATTACAACTCCCATCAGCACCAAACAGTATGACCAATAGCCAGGGATGATGGGATTTGCAGTCTAGCACCATCTGGCAGCACACAGGTTGAGCTACACATTACAGGATGATAGAAAGAAGCCCTAGTCAACAAACAGAAGTTTACAGAAGTTGCTGGTTTCTCTGCAATATCCATTCTGTTTGCACATGATTTTGCATCCTCCTCACCTCTGTAGAAGCGGGCATCTGAGAATTCTGGGAATAAAAGAATGAAGATAAAGGTTTCATTGGCAAGAATGTGACGGCTACTTCTACTCATTCTACAACCTAATCAATCAATGCCATGGGTTGGATTCAGATTTAACCATGCTTAGAGCACACTGTTTGAAATCAGTTGGGTTTAATTTAGTTTCGACTAAATTACATTTCAATAGGTCTTTACTATGTATGACCCAAACCTTCTTCCACTGTGGTAAAAGTGTGTGGTGGGTCAGGAGGTGCATGTGAAAGCCCCACCCCCACCCCCACCTCCTTATGTACATGGGTTCCTATCTGATCTTGATGCAATAAGCATGAATGTCTAAAGGGGGCTTTAACCTGATTTCAGCTGAACATACAGGGAAGCTTTAGTGTGAGAACCCTGGCGGATTCAGATCGTGTTTAATTAAATGCTCAAAGAAGCTCTTTTCATACCTTTTTCACCCCATGCACTAAGGTCTAGAAGATCCTGTATATAGATGGATATTGTGGGTGGGTGGATTGATTGATTGATTGATTGATTGATTGATAGATTGATTGATTGATTAATAAACCACCGTTTGTCAAAAGACCACAATCAAAACAATTCTTATAATATATATTTCATTAAAATATATATATTCTAAAAGCATAAGTTAGTACCTACTCATGTCAGGCACAACTATAAAGCATAATTTAATATACTTCTAAGATGAGGAAAAAGCAGCACTGAAAGATTTTTCAAAACTCTGCACAGATACAAAATGCAATTTATCAACTGCTCTAATCCCCTTATGTTCAAAACTGGTGAAAATTTGATAATACAAAAGCTTGAAGTGTGTCTCCTCTTTGGAACACACCCTTTCCGGTTAATTTCTGGACTAAGTGCAAAGAAAACGGGGGGATGAAGTGGTTGTGGCATGTGTGGTATTTTTATGATTGAGGAGTATATATTTTCACAACACATATACAAAATGTTGAACTACTTGCCTTTTTCAATCTTCAAGGTTTCTGCAAAAGAAAATTTGCATGGCTTACACAAATGAAGAACCTCATTCAAATTAAAAAAAGGAAAACACTGACAGCTTTTTCAAAACTCTGCACAGATACGAAATGAAATTTAGCAACTGCTCAAATCTTCTTATGTCCAAAACTGGTGAAAATTTGATAATACAAAAGCTTAAAGTGTGTCTCCTCTTTGGTACACACCCTTTCTGGTTAATTCCTGGACTAAGTGCAAAGAAAACGGGGGAATGTAGTGGTTGTGGCATGTGTGGTATTTTTATGATTGAGGAGTATATATTTTCACAAAACATATACAAATATACAAAATGTTAAACTACTTGCCTTTTTCAATCTTCAAGGTTTCTGCAAAAGAAAATTTGCATGGCTTACACAAATGAAGAACCTCATTCAAATTAAAAAAAGGAAAACAAATTCCAAGAAAATCAGTTTGTAATGTCTTCACGTATCAAGTTATCTAGAATTAGTAACAAAGACTTGTACCCAAAGGACCCCTTCCACTGATGGAAGTCTTCTTTTTTGAAATGTATAATTTATGTTTTAAAATTTGCATATTGTATATTTTATTGTTGCAAGATGCTTTGATACCTCTGGGATATGCATTTTATAATAGATAGATAGATAGATAGATAGATAGATAGATAGATAGATAGATAGATAAAATACCCGTTCCATCCATCAGAGGAAGGGAACCTTTGGTTTGGGTTGAGTCAAAATGGAGGGGAGGAGGGTAAAGGGGGAAATATTTTAAGTGGGTGCATTGCTTGCCTCAGTGGTTTTTTTCTTAAGTCTTCTGTGTCAAAAGCACTTTTCTGTTTTCCGATTTATAGACAGTGAGCACTTCTAGCTGCCATGTCAAGACCAAGTATGATGTTTGGCAATGACACAACATTCATTGGACAGATCAAAACCAATATAGACACATGATTCCCCTATTTTCATCAGAGAAATGTTAACGGGTATGATATAGTTCTGGGGCAGACCCAAGCTGCTCAGCAAACATACAGAGGATGGCAAAATGGAGGAAGCCACTTGGATTCTGCATGTTCAAATACTGACAGATTTTGGAAGACTTACCAATCCTTGCCTTTAATGCATCTGCAAAAGGGGGGGGGAGAAAAAATAAAGAATTACATTTCTTTTCTCATTTATAGACAGAGAGCACTACTAGTTGTCATTTCTCCTCAGCAGGTTATGACAATATCACTATGTCAAGACCAAGAATGGCTGCTTGGCAATGACACAACATTCATTGCACAGATCACCCCATGCACTAAGGCCTGGAAGATCCTATATGTAAATGGATTTTGTGGGTGGGCGGGTGGATTTAATAAGCCACGCTTTCTCAAAAGACCACAATCAAAACAATTCTTATAACAAATATTTTATTAAAAATATATTCTAAAAGCATACTGGTAAGTTAGTACCTACTCATGTCAAGCACAACTATAAAGCATAATATAATATATTTCTAAGATGAGGAAAATCAGCACTGACAGCTTTTTCAAAACTCTGCACGGATACGAAATGAAATTTAGCAACTGCTCAAACCCCCTTATGTCCAAAACTGATGAAAAAATGATTATACGAAAGCTTGAAGTGTGTCTCCTCTTTGGAACACACCCTTTCTGGTTAAATTCTGGACTAAGTGCAAAGAAAACAGGGGAATGAAGTGGTTGTGGCATGTGTGGTATATTGTTTGGCAATGACACAACATTCAAATAAGTGGTGCCCCAGATGTGGGCAGCTTAAATGGGCAAGGGGCGGATCCAAGGGAAGCCTACCCGCTCCGTCAGCTCCACCCCCAGCACAGCCCGAGTCCCAGCCTGCCTCCCCATTTGCCGAAGCAGGGTGCAGGCTAGGATCCAGATCCTGATAGGCAGGAGGAGGCTTATGCCCCCACTGTCTGTCAGAAAGGGCACCACTGTTCCAACTCCACCACTGGGGTCCCAGGGAAGCCTTTGCCATCCTGCAATTCCACCGCACCGAGGGGTGAGCGGACTTGTACAGATCGAAACCAAACTAGTTCTGGGGCAAGTTCAAAGTTCTAGCAGACCCAAGCTGCTCAGTAACCCTCCCACCCCACACACATACAGAGGATGGCAAAATGGAGGAAGCCACTTGGATTCTGCATGTTCAGTTACTGAAAGATTTTGGAAGACTTACCATTCTCTGCTACCAATTTATCTGCAAAAGAGGCGGGGGGGGGGAGAGAAAGAAAAGAAAGAATTACATTTCTTTTCTGTTTTATAGACAAAGAGCACTACTAGTTGTCATTTCTCCTCAGCAGGTTATGACAATATCACTGTGTCAAGATCAAGAATGGCTGCTTGGCAATGACACAGCATGTGTTGCATAGAACAAAACCAAACTAGGCATGTAGTTCTGGGGCATGCACAAAGTTCCAGCAGACCCAAGCTATTCCCCCCACACCTCCCTCCACATAGGATGGCAAAATGGAGAAAGTCATTTGGATCTGCATGTTCAAACCTGAAAGATTTTGCAAGACTTTGGTGGAATCTACACACATATAAAAACCGCTCTGAAAATGCTTTTTTTTAAAGTGTTTTAAAAATACATTGAATTTTCCATAAGGCTCACCATTGCCATCTAGCGTCACATTGTATATTGCACTTGAAACAAATGATTAGCAGCTGTATAGCTGAGTCCTTTGTCTGAATGGGGAATTGATATCAATTTTTCTTCTTTTACTATTAAACTGAGACTGTGTGTTGGAGGACAGGAAGTTCTTCTGTATTTTCTCCTTAATAAATAATTTTTATAAGAAACCAATGTCCCTGGGCATGTCAGGTCTTGGTGGTATTCCATAAAAATTTTATATATTTTCATGCAACCCCCACCACCCTAGCCTCTCATATATAACATGCAAAATTCCCCTGCAGAGAGGTACATCCTCAAAACCCAGTACTCTGAGAAGGTCTAGCTATATTGAATTATGTGTGCCTGGAGGCAGGAGCCCCACACACTCTCTAGCCATACTTTTAAAAAGAAGAAAAGAGGAGGAGGAGGAGGAGGACTATGAAATACTGAAATATCATGAAGCACAATATTAGAGTAACTCACGCAGGAAACTCACTTTCAGACCCACTATATTGTGGAATATTACGTTTCTCTGGAAAAACAAGAATACAAATACACATACAGTGGTGCCTCGCTAGACGAAAATAATTCATTCTGCGAGTGTCTTCGTAGAGCGATTTTTTCGTCTTGCGAAGCACCAATGCAAACCACTAGTTTTCGCTTTTAAAAAAAATCGTCTTGCGAGGCAGCCCCATTGACTTTTTCGTCTTGCGGGGCAGCCTTCCGCTAGCGAATGCCGTTCGTCTAGCGAGTTTTTCGTCTAGCGAGGCATTCGTCTAGCGGGGCACCACTGTACCGGTTAGGTATTATTACTCTATTTTTTTAAAGCAGGTGTTTCACATAGGAGCATCCTGGGAGCCTAAGTGCAGAAGAGGAAAGGGAGCAGCATTTCTCCCAAAGGACAGGTAGAACTCCTAGTCCTCCCCTCAGCCTTGCCCCAACCTGGCTCAAAATGAGAAGTGTGCAGCTGCACAGGTACAAGCCTTCAGTCAGCCTGGACTTGGGAATTCATAAAGCTGAAGAGAACAAACCGGCCTGTGGTTTGCATGGAGCAGAAGCGAGAGAGGCAGTTCAGCTGGGAGGATAATATGTCCTGTGCTGTACACCATCTGATTCCCTCCACAAAAGTTCCTTTCATTGGCAAGGGGAAATTCCCTCATCACCACTAAAATGCCTGAGAGGACTTGGGTTCAGAAGGTGTACTGTGATGTACAACGTTGGTCTGGGGAGATTGGATCAGGTGCATCTGAATCGTTGCCTGCTTGCCCCCAGCCCCCTTCCTAACCACAACAATTCCTCTGCCTTTTTTCAGGACTAATCCTCCTTCCCCTATACACTTCCTTCTAATGGTACTTTCTGTTTCAAATCTGAATGGAAGTTTGCATGCACAGCTTTGCTTTCGCTTTAATCACTGTACAGCGGTGCTGGTTTTCAGTGCTTTAAAGCATAAATGTACATACATAAATATCCAGAAGCCCATCATTAGATTAACTCAAGCAGGAACCTCACCTGGTATTATTCTTCTGCTTTCTTCACCACCTATACTTTGTGAATTCTTACATTTCACTGGAAAATGAACACAGAAAGGCAATGCATGTTTATGGGTGAAATGGGCTCTATGTTTTCCATTACAAATACAGGATAAGAAGATGGATATTATTATGCTATATTTTTAGGAGGGTGTGCCACATCTGAGAATCATGGTAGTCTAAATGCAGCAGAGCAAAGGGAGGCACATTTCTCCAAAAGTGGTAGAGAAAAGACAGGTTGGCCATCCTATTCCTCCCCTCAGCTTTCGCCCAACCTGCCTCAAAACAGGCAAGGATGAGGGTTGTGCAGCTGCATAGGCATAAGCCTTGGAGTTTGTAAAGCTGAAGAGAACAAATAGGTCTGTAGTTTGGTTGTCTTCAGCATGGAGCTGAACTGGGAGAGGCAATTCAGCCTGGGGGATATGTGGACTGTAGGTGTAAGGGAGGGGCAACAAGGCAAAGTGGGACTGAGCCACGAAGCTCCTTTAGGGAGAATCAGAAACAAATACCAAACAAGGGAGCATCAGATACTTATTTGTAAATGGAACTGAATGGGAGCTTACAATATTTTGCAAAACCGGGTCCTTCAAAGTATGAGTCATTGATACATTTAAAAAAATCATAGAAACAATGGATGACACAAATACACCTTATTTTCATGAAAGACTGCTATTCATTCATTTTGCTGCACTGGTTCAGCCAAATTTGAGAAGCATTTTGACCAAGCTCGCAATGCAACATGAATGAAAGGGACAAGAAATTTGCGAGCGGAGTCATTTTGGCAAACCAATAAGTGAACTGGAATAGGGATTCCTATCCCACCCCACACACCCCAGCTTCAGAACGTCTTTTAAAAAAGAGAGGCAAGTTTTAAAAGAAGATGCAATTTGCTCATGGTGAATACTTCTGCATTCTCCCTCTGAGACATTTATGGCGTCATTTTGAGGGTTCATTAACAACTTCTGAAACTAAACTTAAAGACCTAACCATGATTTCCCACCTGTAAACAAAGGGGGAATTGAGGAAATCCCACTCCTTTTACCAAACATATATTTACCTAAACATAAATAAATCCATGTGGCAATGAAAGCAAGAAAAGCTATGATGGCTACTGCCAGCAGTGTCCAGGAAACAGGGTTCCAAGCAGAGCAATATGAGGTAGAGCTTCCTGCAAAACAGAAATGTCAAAGAAGTCAATATAATAATAATATTTATTTATTTATTTATTTATTTATACATACATACATACATACATACATACCCCACCCATCTGGCTGGGTTTCCCCAGCCACTCTGGGCAGCTCCCAACAGAATAATAAAAACACAATAAAGAAGGTAGTAAATGAATTACATCTTTCTAGGCTTCTTTGCCCCATATTTTCATTTTCTGTGTATCCTACATCATTATATGGGGCAGTTAACACAGCATAACGGCTTGGCCCAAGCAGAAGCAAATTTCTTTGCTCATCCCAATAGATTTTACCATGTCTCACATTATGGGACATTACATGTTTAAATATGTAGACCGTGGCTAAGGGCAGACTCACTTTCTCTTAGTTTCTCATTTCTCATTTCTCAAATCTTCCCTTTGGGCCATTTTCTCATCAGTTTGTTTTGGACAGCTGGAGATATATAGATAGATAATCAGCACAAGAATTTGTGCAGATTCTTGTGCATTTTTCCTTACAAAAGTTGACCTAATATAATCTATTTCTGTGCATTAATCTCCCTAATACAAATATTTTTGTATTTACTTTCCTTAATACAGTGGTACCTCGGGTTACAGATACTTCAGGTTACAGACGCTTCAGCTTACAGACTCCGCTAACCCAGAAATAGTACCTCAGGTTGAGAACTTTGCTTCAGGATGAGAACAGAAATAGTGCAGCGGCAGCGGGAGGCCCCATTAGCTAAAGTGGTACCTCAGGTTAAGAACAGTTTCAGGTTAAGAATGGACCTCAAGAACGGATTAAGTTCTTAACCCGAGGTACCACTGTATATGTTTTAATATGCAATTTGTAACTTACATTATTTATTTAATCACTTCAAATACTATTGAATGTAATTTTACATATATCATAAGATGTGCCCTCCCCCACTCTCCCCACACAGGATAGAGTAGTCATCATTACCTGAAGCAGAGAGATTTAAGGTATTTAGAAATTGTCTTTCATTATGTGATGCCCTTAAACCTCCAGATGGAGCTTCAGAAAACAAAGAAAAAAATATAGAAATGAGTAGAAGAGTTTGGATTTGATATCCCGCTTTATCACTACCCTAAGGAGTCTCAAAGTGGCTAACAATCTCCTTTCCCCTCCTCCACCACAACAAACACTCTGTGAGGTGAGTGGGGCTGCGAGACTTCAGAGAAGTGTGACTAGCCCAAGGTCACCCAGCAGCTGCATGTGGAGGAGCGGGGAATCGAACTCAGTTCACCAGATTACGAGTCCACTGCTCTTAGCCACTACACCACACTGGCTTCATCACCAATAGAAACCTTTAAAATCCTGCTACAACACCTTGTGGTAGAAAATGGGCTTTGCATGCAGTCAGCTCCAAAGTGTACTTTGTACTTCAAAGTGTAGTTCAAAGTGTGGGAACCCCCTGTCAGAATAGGTGCCTTGCGCCCCTTGTGATATGTGGACCCCATATGAGTTGCAGAGCAGTCTTGGGAGGTATTGTGAGCCTATCTTATTGCAGTGGTTGGCATTGACTTCAGTTGCTGTGGCCAGCAGTTATAGACAGTGTTGTTTTATGTGTCTGTTGACGTGAGCTGCAGATTCTTGCCCTCTTCACTAATTCTAACTTGCTGTGGGGAAAATCTTGCCTTAGACATTTCTTTCCAGTTCTTTCCAGGATGTGTTCTTCATTTTTTTTTTACCCCAAAAAAAGTTCCAAATGACTTTTTTTTAATTTTGTAAATAATGCAGCCATGTAAATAATCCAGAATGTGCTCTAGATCAAGGACTTCAAAACAGTTTACCCTTGAGTCCCCACCCCTCCAATTGGTTCTGTTTGTTCCTGAAGGTGTTGCAAAAAAACACCTTCAAGTCTGGTTGGGAAGGAGTTGGTGTGGGATCAGAAATGATTATTGATCCTGTTTTTATATAAAATAACCATCTATATTCGCTTCTGTATAAAATTGTGCTTGCTGTCTCTGTTTCCCTGTTGGAGAAACTATCAAGTGTTATGCTAAATTATTATTATTATTATTATTATTATTATTATTATTATTATTATTATTATTATTTGTACCCCGCCCATCTGGCTGGATTTCCCCAGCCACTCTGGGCGGCTTCCAACATCAATCTGGCCTTTTGAAGTTGAATTTCTCCCTTTGTCTATTTGTTAAAGGTAAAGGGACCCCTGACCATTAGGTCCAGTCGCAGACGACTCTGGGGTTGTGGTGCTCATCTCAATTTACTGGCTGAGGGAGCTGGCGTACAGCTTCTGGGTCATGTGGCCAGCATGACAAAGCCGCTTCTGGCGAACCAGAGCAGCACACGAAAAAGCTGTTTACCTTCCCACCGGAGTGGTACCTATTTATCTACTTGCACTTTGTGCTTTTGAACTGCAGGGTTGGCAGGAGCAGGGACCGAACAACAGGAGCTCGCCCCGACATGGGGATTCAAACTGGCAACCTTCTGATAGGCAAGCCCTGGAGTCATTTTATTGCTCAAGGCCTGTAGATAGCCAAGAGGTGCCTAAGAGTGAAAGATTTACAATCCAAGATAATAAGGAGAATTAGCAGGTGCTGAGTTAAGAAAGTGAATATTAAAAGACACACCCCTTATCCTTAAATTACTAATTTAAATGTACATGGGATGTATGTGACTGTATGTGACTGGTGGGGGGGCACATGTCAAGGAGCAGAAGGAGCAGACCATGAACTGGGCATTGTCAGCTGCAAGTTCTTAACCAATATATATTAGGGGAGGGACAAAGGGGGAGACAGAGGGGAAACACAGTTTTAAAAGCCTGATGCAGGAGTCCTCGTGACCGGCCAACCTTCTTCTGTATCCTTATTCAATTGAATAAAACAATGTTTTGGATCTCCTGTCTACAGAATCTTATTGACATCAGCAGTGCCTGGGGCAATTTAAAGTTTGATTAGCAGACCCCAACTTTCGCAAGTCCCATTCCCTCCCCTCATAATGAAGATTGTGATATGAAACACTGCAGCTGCTGCTGCTGCTGCTTCAAATGAAATGAGACCTGTATAAGCACACTTTTTGGATGTGCACGTGTGAATAATGTCGTTTGTATTTTGTCTCTTAATGACTTCAACAGGGAGTCACAAATAAACACTTTTTTAAAAAAAGTTTAAAGTTCCCGGTGAGATTTAAAGTTGATCCTGAACTACAAAAACATATAGATTTAGTTGTTTGGATTCCCTCAGCATCTGTAATAGGAGCATAGCCCCCAAAGCAGGCACACATTTCCTGATTCTGGTAACCTGATATATACAAGTAAGGCTTCCTTGATGGGACTTGTGGAAAAGGCCCATTTATTTGTAGGAATCCATCAGCTATGAAGCAACAGGAGCCTCAAGCACATATGAAGTTCTGGTTCATAGCCTGCATTTAAGTATACTTTACCAAGTCTATGACGATACAGCACATTTCTGGTGTTTCTCTGGACCTTTTACCTAATAAAGACATTGGTGTTCCCAGGATTACAGCACAGAAGGAAGCAAAAATTATACATTCCAGGAGAGCCATGTCTCTTGTTCCTCTTCAGGCTGTTCTGATCTGAAATAACAGCAACAATGCCAGCAAAAATAAATATGTGCCAATAACATGAAATGACTGTCTGCAACATTCATGCAAATGCAAAAGCAGCCAATCTGATTCAAAATTAAGGAAGAGCACGGACTTCCGGCGGCGACGCCATTGCGGGTGGTCGTGGGCTGCTTCGGCTGCGAAGCACCCAGTCCATCCCGGGGGTTAGGAGCCCTGCTACCGCAAAGCGGGGCTCCGGTTGGGGTGCGGGAAGAGCGTCCCGCACCCTGGGCTCCCCGGCTGTGCCCGTTGTGGCTCCGAACCCTGGGGTGAAGGGACGACGGAGCCGGACTATAGGGGACATGCCCCAACCGGGATGTAAATGCGGCGACAAAGCCTGTGATGAGCGTCTAAGTTCTACCTGTCTTTAACGAGCTGATAAGAACCCAGTGGCTGTGAGTATTTGATTGACTCTTTGTATTCTTGGAATGACCTGGGGGAAAGAAGAAAGGCAGCCCGCCTCCCTCCCTTCGGGAGATGAAAGAAATTAACCGTTTAAGTGACTGCTGCTACAACAATCGATAGAAAGTATCTGGAATTTGAAAACTGAGACTGCTGAGATTTCCCTTCGGGGGTTAACTGGGGAAAAAATATCTCCATTTGAAGTTTTGGTCTTTATACTCCGGCTTCAGAGAAATGGCGACGACTTGGACTGTCGTGGGAAAAAATTGAAACAAAGGAAGGAAGAGACAGGAACTGAAATCTGACACTCACCCTCCCTTCTAAAATGCTGGACTTTGTGTTTGCACTGGTATTGAACTCTGGTTTAAAGGATGAGGAAATGCTCACTGTCTTGAAGCTGGAACTGCTTAATCGGAAACTGCAAGTTTTGAGTGGAATTATAAATAAAAAGGACTCACTTTCCACAGAGGAGGCTTTTCAAAAGTTTTATACAATGGAATCAATCCTTGGCAAAGAGCTGGGAGGGGTGCTTGAAGGATGGTTCGAAATGGCTGGGCAACTCCGGGAAAAGGAACCGATTTCTGGGGGTGGCAGCCCTGGAACGGGAAAATTTATAATATCCAGACTCCGAGGTGGCAGCTCGGGGGCAAGGGACATGGAATTAAGATTTCTACAAGAAGAAGAAGTATGGTACAAAGGTACGGAGGAGCCCAGAAAGGAAGTGATGAACACCCTGAAGCTCGATGCTAGGTTTGTTGTGAATGCCTGGATCTGTGGACATTCAGAAGAAGATAATTGGAGATCCGGTTCTGGTGAAAGACAGAAAAAGACAATGGACAGAGGGGGAGTGGGTTGAAGTATTAAATGTATAATCCAAATGGTCTGTCATGGTATCCGAGATCGGAGTGTGAAGTCTGTTAATTATAAGTTTATTTTAAATAAGTAAGGAGATATTGAATCTTAAGTCAAAAGCAGCATGATAAAGGATAGAAGAAATAAGTTTAGTTATAAGAATATTTGGTTAAGATTTAGGTTATAATAAAAAGATCAAGATAATTGTGTTATTTTCAAGTAAAGTTAATTTTTTTATAGAGAAAAGTTGTTAAGGAAATAGTATATTGATTTAAAACCGAAGGTGAAAAGGCGGGGGAAGTCAAACGTCAAGATTCAGAAGTAGAATTTTTTTTTTGTAAGATATACAAATAAGAAGAAGAATCCTGACATTATGTGTATTTGTATTTGTTTTTGTATTTGTAGGTGTGGGGTTGGGTTTGTGTTATATTATGAAAATGCTAATAAATTCTGTTCAAAATTAAGGAAGAGCACATTTAACCTATTTTGTACAACTATAACTACCACTGCTATCTGCCTTTCTACCTGGCTGGATCAATTTTTTTTACTGAAGATGAACTGCTATAAGAAATGTGGGGGAAGCTTTTATATATAAAATCATCATCACCATCTCAATCATCTCCATCTGTTAAGAAAATGGTGTAAGCAAAAATAAGACAAACACAACCCATTTTACAAAAAAGAGGTCACTCACACAAATAGTGCAACAAGGCTGGTGCACACTTCTGATTAATCTGCCTGCACCCAGTGCACTCCCACAGATGGTGTGAAAAGCCGTGTACATGAAACTTTAACCACAATATAGATCTACCCTGAACTTCCTTTTGAAATGCTACATTTTGATGTTTTTTTCCCTTAGACCAGCTTCAAACTGAAATGAGAAAAAGAATGACATAGCCGCATTTTAAGCCAGTGATGCATATACAACCAGAGTATGTAACCATAACCACATTTAACAATTTCCCCAGTAGAATTATAATACAATCTATTACCTTCTCAAGTGCTAAAAATGTGCCTTGCATTTTTCATGCAGGGCATTCTTGTTGATACCATGGTTTTTTTAGTAGTCCCATAAACTACCAGGAGGGCGAAAGTTCAGTCAGTGACACAATTTAATATCCAAGGGTGTGTGAACTAACTTGCATATAATGGGAGGGAGACAAAGAAACAGGTCATAATCCAAAAATATTTCATGAACTGCTCACCGCCCACCCCCCTTTTAAACCATATATCACCCATTTTCATATTATTTGGAGAGAGAAAAGCAACAAAGGAAATGTACCTTTTCCTGAGCATTAGAAGTAATCCCAAAGTTCAGTCCCCAACTACTGAAACGAGAATTGCATTCAACCCGCATATTACTGTGGCACAAATGAAAGTGAGAGTAGAGAAATCATAAAGCACAACATGACTTGAACGTTGACCAGGAAAACTTAAGGATTACATATTAACCATCCAGCTATTGTACACAGATCTTTGTTTGCAAGAACACACATGAAACTGGTTTGTAACTGAGAAAATATGCTAGCAGAAACCACCTGTCATTATGATGGGTGGCTTGTGTTTGAACAGAGAGCCTTGTGGGCCTGTGTCCACATTTGCAATTGCAGACACTGTGCTGTGGCACTCCACATGTTGCAGCAGCACAACTTTCACCAGTTCTGGCCAGTATGGATGAGGGTGATGAAAGTTGCTCAGGAACAGTTAGAAGAACACAGGTTAGTTACCTAAGGGGTCCCTTTTGCTAAGGATTGAAGCTGCCCCCCAACTTTCCAGATATGTTGTCCTCATGTCAAATTGTACTCAGTAGTTTATCGGGTAAAGGTAAAGGTACCCCCGACCATTAGGTCCAGTTGCAGACAACTCCGGTTGCAGCGCTCATGTCGCTCTATAGGCTGAGGGAGTCGGTGTTTGTCCGCAGACAGCTTCTGGGTCATGTGGCCAGCATGACAAAGCCACTTCTGGTGAACCAGAGCAGTGCACGGAAACACCGTTTACCTTCCCACTGGAGCGGTACCTATTTATCTACTTGCACTTGATGTGCTTTCAAACTGCTAGGTGGGCAGGAGCTGGGACCGAACAACGGAAGCTCACCCTATCGCGGGGATTCAAACTGCCAGCCTTCCAATCAGCAAACCCTAGGCTCTATGGTTTAGACCACAGTGCCACCCACATCCCCTAGTTTATCAAGTACATTAGGACATTTTTGATAACTTGGTTTTTTAATTGATTTGGAGTAATATTATATGGGGAGCTGGAAAAAGAAATTTAACTTTCTATTTGCTCACTGCCACACTACAATTATAGAAGGCACTGTTACTCCAAGGCTCTCTTAACACTTCCTCACATGCCAGGAAAACACTGTCCCTGACTGCCTATGCCTGCTCCATTCACCCTCCCCTGAGGCATGAATTCTTTCTTGTGCCCTCAGAGACTGCCCAGCTTGGGCAGATGCAGCCAACCAGCCCAGTACCAGGAAACCCATGAAGTAGAAGCCAGGACAGCATCAAACAACGTTCTAATGTTATATTCACTAATATATATGTATTTTTATTCACATTTTACCTCAGTGTTAGCATATTTGTACACATTATTTGGCTGCAGAACTGCATGGCAAAATTCGGAGCAGAGTAAATTTGAAAGAATGCCTGTGCTGTGGTTCTCATATTGTTTCAGAAAGCATGAATTTGGTAGGTTCGCCTTTAAATGTGAACTGAATTGAATTCTTCCCCCATTCCTAGGCAGGAAACACTAGGCCAGGGTGCTCCATGGCTGGCCACCTTCTGCTTTCCCCTCATTACGTTCCCCGTTTTCTCCTCCTTACCCCTGACCTCTCCCCAATTCTCCCCTCACTCCTTTATTTCTCACACATTTGTTCACCCAGTCCTCCACTTCCCAATGTGCTGCTGCTTCTTCCCTCCTACTGCTCTTGCATTTTCTGGTGTTTACGTTGCTGGTTCCCCTTAAACAGTTTCCCTCCATTTAAAAAAGGAAGTGTTTTTTTTAAAAGGAGGTTCTCTCTTTGCTTGCTTGCTGCCCCACTCCTTGTGATAAAAAGGCAGAGATTAATGAGACAGGGGCTTTGCCTTCTGTGCCACAACAGGGGAAATGGAAGGTGGAAAATTTAACTGGCCACCTTATGATGAAATGGGAGGTTGGGTAGTTGTGACTAAACTGTTGACTATCCTAAACCTTTCTGTTTTGTTCCTATACTTCAGAGTGCCGCTATACCCAAATAGGTAAGTTACACATTATACAAACCCCCAAAGTCATACCTATAATTGTGGGGTGAGAATGAGGGGGGGGGAGCTTGTCAGTAAACAGTGCAAGCAACTGTGTCTCTACCCACAAGAAAGCCCTACTGAATTCAATGGGGCTAACTCTCGGGAAAGTCAAGGATTCCCACATGGTGGGGCCAGTGTTGCCAGCCTTCATGTCATGTTTGCAGACATCTTTGTAATGCAGAGTTGGTCTGTCAATGGACCTGGTGCCTGAAGCCAGATCCCTCCAGAGCACATCCTTAGAGATACTGTACTGCCATTTCCATTCTGTGGACATGACCAAGCCAGCGTAGATGCCACTATTTAATATGTGGTTGGCCAAATGTTATTGTGCGGTACAGAGGCATATAAACTGCAGATCCATATTAAGTGTACTGCTTCCGTTTCAAACTTTCATGCAAATTAGGAACTGGGAATGGTGTGCTACGCACAAAGCAACTCATTCTGAACCGTAGGAAATTCTGTGTGAGCAGCAGAAACCTCTGTCCGGTTTGCGCAAAAAGGAACTACTGCTATATTTGTAATGATACTTCTGCTGGGGCTCTGCCTTTGCTGTGAGTATATTAAGGGTTAACAGGTGATCTATTTAAAGTGGTGTGATTTATAATATAATATAAATAATTAAAATGAAATGAAAAATTCCTTCCAGTAGCACCTTAGAGACCAACTAAGTTTGTTCTTGGTATGAGCTTACCAAGGACAAACTTAGCTGGTCTCTAAGGTGCTACTGGAAGGAATTTTTTATTTTATTTTGTTTTGACTATGGCAGACCAACACGGCTACCTACCTGTAACTATAAATAATTGTGTTTATTTATCTAGTCAACTGGTGCCTGGAGCATTTTATAAAATGGAATTATATGATAGTCAGTATTATAATGAAAAAGAGGCACTTTTCCAGAGTTGCTAAATTCCTTTGCCAAATCTGCATGAACTACAATATTTTACCAGCATGCTGAAACATTCTTCAGCTTTTGTTTGTTTGTTTGTTTGTTTGTTTGTTTGTTTGTTTTATAAACTGTCCATCATCCAAGGATCAGAGCGCAGTTTACAATATAAAAACACAAAGATGCATAACAAACTAAACACACACACACACACACACACACACACACACCATTTCCCATCTTTGTCAGTCATCCAAGGACTTGGATACAAAAAGCAATTGCTGGAAAACTGTGAGTGGAGATTATTGTACAATCTCATTTTTGTGTGTGCAAAGTGCTACAGTAGTGAAGAGGTCTTTAACAAACACTCCAGTGTCATATTCCAAGCTCCCCCAAATGTTCATAATAATTTTACTGCATAGTAATGGGAACAGTGTTCTCAAAGCTACCAACATGAGTCTGACCAAACTGTGGGAGGCAGTGGAAGACAGGAGTGCCTGGCGTGCTCTGGTCCATGGGATCACGAAGAGTCAGACATGACTAAACGACTAAACAACAACAATGGGAAATGGGAAAATAAATGATATCACAGTATTTTTGCATCATATATTGAGTGGTGATTTCAGAGTAATGTAAGTCTTTATTTGAGGTGCAAATCTAAATATTCTCAAGGATTTGTGCATCTGAATAACACTGCTGCCTTTCAAAGAGGTCAAAATCAATATTTCCTTGCTACTAAAAGCTTATAATGGTATGGTATGTTTAATTTTAAAGGTATTCATCTCACAAGGCAACAGACTTGTCCCACCCCAGGTAAGTGTTGCTGTCATTGTGGGAGGTGTTTACCTTTTTGCAAAAAAGGGGGGTGCTTTTCCACCTCACTGCTATTTCCACACCACCTCTTTGCCACTATTCTCCTATTAATATATAGGTAGATGTGGGAAGTTTGGGAAATGGATGCTGCCTCCTTAAAAGGGTAACATGTGACTTGGACCCTAGACAGACAGGAAAAACAGCTTTAGTTTTGTAAGGACTGTTTTTTGGTGTGCAAATAGCTCATCCAGTAGAAGTATATTTAAAGGGCCTTCCCTCTATGTAGATATTTGAAGGCAGCTAAGAACCAAACTAGATGTACATATGTTTAACAGACTGGCACACTTGTAGTTTGGTCTAGAGGGGCTTGTTTCTGAGCAGTACTATGTGCAGTGGTGTAGCATGGTGGGGCACAGGGGTGGGTGCCCCAGGCACAAAATTGTTAAGGGCACAAAAATTCAACACTGGTGCTGCTTCAATACAGCTGTGTTCTTCTGTCACTGGGCTCCTTTGAAAACGGCTTCTACATGCAAACCAGAAGTGACCTCTCCAGACAATAGAACGACTCTTCTTATCTCTGTGGCTCAATCTCTTGGGTAATGTGGATGCCGTTAGGCAGCTGAATGCACAGGCATACTCCATCCATTTCCCTCCCTCTACATGGCCCTGGGCACTGGCAACCCGTGCTATGCCACTGACTATGTGAACCTCTAACAGAGTAGGATCTGAATGGATTGTCTATCTAGGTTTTTTTGTGGAGCACAGTCCAGTTCGTCAAGCACATGCAGTACATACTGCTCTTGTCCTTCTGGCTTGCACTCTTTATAAAGATTTGAGGAGTGTGGTTATCACTCCTCTATTATTGTCCATTCCTTGTAACCCAACCACTGTTACAGTGTCCTTTCTCTTGGCAGACCAAGATAAGCAGGTGACAGCAAAGGTTGCAAGGTTTTTAGCTGGGGCAATTAGAATAAGATCCATTATTTGACTATTGACCCAAACCCCCAAAATGTTTTTTATGTAATTGACTTTTTACCTTTATCCTCTGTATACCGCATTTTGTTTTGTTTTTTATTGGGATGGCTGGTGGCTGATGCAAATAAAGATTCATTCATTCATACTGCTGATGGCAATGCAGGGGGTTATTAGAAACACGTGACTAGTTAGTATTGATTAATAAGAACTCTTGCACCATAGCTATAGAGGTGACTGCCAATATACTATTAGAGGAGTGCTAATAATATCAATTGTGTCCTAATTCAAGGTACACAATCATACTCATGTTCCGTGAATTTTTTTAAAAAAATTAAGGTACTCATCTCACAAAGGTACTCATTGTCACACTTCAGGTAAGTGTTGCTCCCATTGTGGGACACAGGGAGAAGGAGTTTACCCTTCTGCCCCACCCTGGTCCCAATATCACTTATCAGCAGCTGCTATTTGCATTAGAAGCTAAGTTCCATTTGGTATGAACAGGAACTTTCTTCCTGATGCAAATAGCAGCTCCAGAGGAATGTTTGGGAGGAGAACATAGAGAGGAACTGCCCACCACAGTACAAATCCTGACTGGAGTCCCTATTTTAAAACTATATCCTATATTATGTTAAACAATATCATGAGTTGTCTGGACAAAATATACTCTGTCTTTAATGGATTCCTGGCACAGGAAATGGACTGAAAATTATAAACTAGTCGAACGCTACACAAACTTTCATATTTGTATGCAATTAAGTGGGTTGTTTTCTCATTCCTACAGGTACTCTTACCAAACCAAACATATTTCTGGAAACCTCACCCAGTGATGAAGCAGATGAAGTTTTGGTTAAGTGTCAAATACCGCCAGTCTCTCCTTTTACCAGAATTATTCTCTGTGAAGACGGGGTAGAAATCAAAAGTCAGAAGCAAGAGGATGCAATATTTTTATATAAATTCTCATATAAAATATCAAGAGCAAGTACAAGACAGCTTTCTTGCATGTACCAGAACAAGGATAAAAACAACCAGGAGAATAATTCCTCTCCAAGTGATGCCAGGAACCTTTATGTTTCAGGTAAGAAAACTACAAATGAAATAGCTATTTTAAAAAAAAACACTGTAATTTTCTTGGTGGATGAAGAATGGAAATTTTCTGTTGTGATACATTAATGCTACCCAAAATGCTTTGAGTTTTTTTCCCTTCGGGCTTCAACTACTTTGATTGCTGCCGATTCCTCCTCCTCATTTCTGTTTTGTTTTGTTTTTTTTAAGAAATGGGGTCTTGGAGAACAGACTCCAATGAAGATTTCAGGCTACATCCAGGTAATTATGCTAATTATGCACTCTCCTATCAAACTGAGTCACGGTCATCCTAGCTCCTTATTAGAAGGAATGAAGCCACAGCAAAGTATCTAAGGTAAACCTTGCCCCTAGCATTAGGCTTATAGTGCTGCTTAGGGCTTGTGAGTAGTAAAATGACACCTTTGTATTTCTCATCCTTCAGAATGCTTAAGCTGAGGGGCAACAGCCCCTCCCTGCTACCCGTAGCCCTGCCTTTACTGCTGTTTATGTGGGAACAGTTTCTGCTAGTCATCCCACCATAATTCTCCCTACATGATACTTTAAAGTGTTAGGGGCTCAAGAGGCTGATTTGACAGCCTCATGGTCCTGGAAGGCAATGAATAGTCTCAGTTCTCATTTCATGTTTTATATAAAATATACCCACTTCTGCATACCTGGGAAGTCCCAGAGTGTGCTGAAGCCACTACCTTAAATGTGAGTGGCCCTGTTTCACTTTCAAAATGTGTAGAATCATTAAGTTTGAAATTCAAATACAAAACAATGACAAAGATAATATTTTAACAAGCCAAATAGGAAATGAGTCCATTTTTAATGTCAAATAAAGTGGCTCTAGTAATATATAGTCCGTATAGTTAAAGCTATGGTTTTCCCAGTAGTAATGTACGGAAGTGAGAGCTGGACCATCAAGAAGGCTGATCGCCGAAGAATTGATGCTTTTGAATTATGGTGCTGGAGGAGACTCTTGAGAGTCCCATGGACTGCAAGAAGATCAAACCTATCCATTCTCAAAGAAATCAGCCCTGAGTGCTCACTAGAAGAACAGATCCTGAAGTTGAGGCTCCAGTACTTTGGCCACCTCATGAGAAGAGAAGACTCCCTAGAAAAGACCCTGATGTTGGGAAAGATGGAGGGCACAAGGAGAAGGGGACGACAGAGGATGAGATGGTTGGACAGTGTTCTCGAAGCGACTGGCATGAGTTTGGCCAAACTGCGGGAGGCAGTGGAGGATAGGCGTGCCTGGCGTGCTCTGGTCCATGGGGTCACGAAGAGTCGGACACGACTGAACGACTGAACAACAACAAGTAATATATAAACGCATATAGCCTACCAACAATATCCAACAAGTCCACAGGTCACATACATATTACAGGTGCCCATTGTACAGTAAATCATACATAAACACATATCTGTTTAGCTGAAAGCCTTGTTAGTTACTGGGTGCACAGCCTGTCATGATACCATTGAGCAAAGGTGAAGAAAATAAAAGTTCTGAAGGAACCTCTGAGAACTGTATATCTGAAAGATGGATGGTGAAAAGGGGAAGTTACTGGAAAGTCTTACACCACAACAAAAGACAGAGTGTTTTTAGAAGCAGCAGAGATTTAAATATACTGGTAAACTAAAAAGAGAGTGGCACCACTGAATCTGTCATACGGGTATAAATCAGCCTTCCCTAACCTGATAACCTTCAGAAGATGTTGGACGAAAGCTCCCATCATCAGTGAAGTTAACCTGGCACCATCATTAACATCCATTTGTTTCCGGGTTAGAACTATTCCCCCAGGTATTTGATAGAGTCTTATGATTCTGCTGATAATTGATTGTATATGTGTGTGCTGCTTAAGTTCTTGCTTATGTTTTATTGGGTCTGTTCTATGGCTTATTGAATATTCAGTAAATGGGGTAAACATTTGGGTTGGATCAAGAGTAATTTAGTTGCACTTCCCATTGAAACCAGTGAGACTAATAATGACTGTCACATGGATTTCAATGGGAAATAAGTGTGACTAAAGCACAATCCTATTAATGTCTACTGAAATGTGTCATTAATTTATTGAGGTTTACTTCTAGGTAAGTAGGTATAGGAATGCAACCTAAATTGGTCGGCAGCTAATCCATTAAGTTCAGTACTTCCTGGGCAGAAAGCACAAAGGGCATTTCTTCCCTTCAGATGCTCTAAATGATATTGTAATAAATGTGAATCTTTTTTAACACCTTGGCTGATCCTCAAATAGGCAGTAACCCCTATGTAATTATTACCATAGAAATGGAGTGAATTCTCAGCTACAGCAGAAGTGGTAAGAAATGCAATTACATCTTGCACAATTATCCAATTATCCACTTTTTTCCAATTCACAGGTGCCTCAAATAATGCAGGTTCCTTAGGTAAGTGAGTTTTTACTCTAAAACCCAAATGCCACAGGACTCTTGCTGAAAGCCTTCTTTGGCTATTGGATGAATTGATGTTCCATCACTGGGTGAAGATGCAAAAGTCCTGTGAATCACAGAGCCCAGCAGGCACTGCTATCAGGGGCGTCATAGGGGAGGGGCGGTAGGGGCGGTACGCCCCCAGTGACAGGGTGATAAGCGGTGCGTGGGGGTGACAAGCGGCGGCCCCTCCTGCCACTCCCACGCGCCGCCGCTCCCTCCATCACCCCGGGAGCAGCAGCGCTGCATGGACGGGGTGCTCGCTTGGCCGAGCGAGCACCCCGTCTGTGCAGTGCTGCTGCTCCCGGGGTGACCGGTGGTGCGTGGGGAGTGGCAGGAGGGGCCGCCGCTTGTCACCCCCACGCACCGCCGCTCGCTCCGTCGCCGTGGGAGCAGCAGCGCACAGTGTGTGCGGTGCTGCTGCTCCCGGGGCGACGGAACGGCTGAAAGAAGCCGAAAGGGAAAGGGGGGGAAGCAAAGCGGGCGCTTAAACGCGCTGCTTTGCTTCCTTTTTTTCTCCCCTTTCGGCGCTGGCTAGGCTGTGACTCTGCAGCCCAGCCAGCGCCGAAAGAGTCGAAAAAAAGGAAGCAAAGTGGCGCGTTTAAGCGCCGGCTTTGCTCCCCCCCTTTCCCTTTTGGCTTCTTTCGGCGCCGAAAGGGGAGAAAAAAAGGAAGCAAAGCGGCGCGTTTAAGCGCCCGCTTTGCTCCCCCCCCTTCCCTGCCGAAAGAGAAAGCGGGCAGGGTCCAGGGAAGCAAAGCCGGCGCTTAAACGCGCCGCTTCGCTTCCTTTTTTTCTCCCCTTTCGGCGCTGAAAGAAGCCGAAAGGGAGGGGGAGAGCAAAGCGGGCGCTCTCAAGCGCCTGCTACGTTCCTTCCTTTTTTCCTGGGGGCGTGGCGTCACGCTGTGAACGTGCGTCATGACGCACGCACACGTCATGATGCCCCGCCCCCAGGGGTGCCTCTTGGCTTCCCGCCCCGGGCGGCCAAGGGGCTAGGAACGCCCCTGACTGCTATCTATTCCATGGCTCCTGAAAGCCACTGAGAAGTCCCTATGCAGAATCCCTTAGGCAATGATACTCTAGCAGGAAGAATATGAAGGGATGATTCTCATCTCAAAAGGAAAGAAATTACATAGGTCATTTTGAAGCCATAGATTATAAAACCTAAGTGATCAGAGATGAGAGGATTGGTTGGTTGACATGCTGTTTCTTATAACTTTGTAAAAAGCACTACAACTTGAAAAGCCAAAAAGGAGAGAGAATTTTTGTATAATCGGTTTGCTTTCAATTCACAGGTTTTGAAATTTCCCTAGGTAAGTAGTTTTTATTTACCGTATTCTAGGGGTGAATGTGGCCATGTGCCCTTTGAGGCAACTTTTGGAGGGTCACATGCATTTGGTTGGTGAAACCCAAAGCAAACATGGGCAGAACAACACATCTGAGTTTTATCTTTGTATGCACACACACCTGACTACAACCAAGGCAGACAAGAAGTATTAGAGTTCAGTAACACATTCCAGGCAGCCAAGAATCACTCAGGAGGATGCAAAGCAGGGCTGGTGAGGGTTGTGGCCTGGGCAACACCCCCAGGGCCAGACATTTAGCCCTTGCACATGAGGTTTCCCCAACCCAAAGCCTAGTATGTCTATTACTTATTACCAGGCTCTTGCTTGCAAACCTCCTTGTTGATCCCATGAGTTGCTCTGTTGTAAGTTCCACAGCAGCAGACACACTGGATCATAACCATGTTTCAGTGGGCATGTCTGAAATCACAATGATCAAACTGTAGGTACTCCATGCCACATTTCAGAAATCTGGACAAATCAGCTTCTTAGTGAACTGCCCTGAGATCTTTTGATGAAGGGAAGTATATAAATCTAACAAATGAAAATAAAAACTGTTCTTTTTGCCAATTCAGACTTTCAGGGTTTACTATCATTGAATGTCGCTTGATGTATCCACCTTTACTATGCATGCACCATTGTATAACACGTTTCCTTTTGCGCTCTATTCACTGTCTTAGCTTTTCCGTTCTTTTGAATAAAGTGGGTTGATCCATGCATTTTTCCCTTGCCCTTAGCATTAGGATTTGGAATGACAACTGCTTCCATCTTTATCTGTGCTGCACTGTTTTATGTGCTGGAGAAAAGAGGTAATGTTCAAGCAAAATATAGCAATCATAATTAAAACTAACTACTAAAATAAACCTTCTGCAATCCTGCCTTGCTAGGATTTATGTTACAACCAACTTACTTCAGTATAGTCTTAATGCACAGTCTGTTTCTCTGGCAGTGGTGGATGTGGATGATGTCTCTGTCTTGACACTGTTCACACATTCATCTTATTGCTTGATTGCTCCTGGATGGGCAACATGTGCATAATAATGTTCCTGCATGCTGTCTGCATGTCCACTCCAGCAATCACACTGTAAGGTGTGTGCATATATAATGAACAAATGTCATGTTGAAGGAATGAGCGCTACTATCCCTGATATTGGAGGAACAAGTGGGATGATGTCCCAGGGAGGGGCAAGTTTTCAATAGCTGTCCAGAACTTTCCCTATTTATGTCTGTCCCCTTATGCAATGGTTCAATGTGTCTTATAATCAACGTGGTGTTACGTCATAGCAGCTATGAAGAGGTTAATGTACACTGTATCCCTCTCAGGTATAATCCAATGGAGAGCAACCAGGTAGGTGTAATGAGACTTTAACATTCATGTCTTCAATTCAGTAAAGTGTGATTCGGTATGCAGGAAATATGGTAAAGCAGCTTTGTTCCTCAGAACAGCATATTCTGGGCAACAATTTCTTCTCTGGATATTGGTCGTGCCTAAACCTGCTTCATATCGTAACTGGAACTAATGCTTTCATATCTTCTCCTGGGTTAAATAGAAATTACTCATTTGCAAGTAGTGACAACTTCCTCCATTCCTCACAGTAGCTAATAAAATTGGGGAAGAAGTAGCAAAACTTGATGGGTAAATTCAGACAGTCATTTATCAAGTAGTGATGTAGTATGGCACTATATCTAATCATGTTTTAAAAAATGAGTTCATATAGTGAAGCGCCTGCTCTTTTAAGAAGGGTCAGACAAGCAAGAGTGTAGAAAGGGGTGGGTGGGGGAGGGAGTCATCACTGAGGGGGGTGACATACAGCGTGCCGCCCACCTGCAACTCCCAAGCCTACCCCGAGCCATCGGGGAAGCGGAGAGCTGCGCCGATTTGCCGGCGGCCTTTCCCCCTTCCCCCTTCGTTTTGACAGCTGGGGGAGGCCTGGGAGTCATGGGTGGGTGGCACGCCATTGCCCCACCGCACTCCTAGGCTGCTTCGTGGAGTAGGGGGGAGAAGCCTCCCTCGAGCTGTCAAAAAGAAGGGGGAAGGGGGAATGCCATCGGCAAAGCGGCACCCCCCACCCCCAGGAAGCAGCCCTGAAGCACAGGGCAATGGCACACAGCCCACCCACGGCTCCCAAGCCTCCCCTGAGAGATCACCATCCCCGCCCCCACTCCTGCTTGCAGGGGAGTAGGAGCTGGATTGGGGCTGCTCACCTGGGGAGGTGCAGGCTCTGTCACACTTTCCATTGAGGGGTTCACGGCTGGAGGCTCCTTTAAACTTCTCCCCTCAAGGGAGAAGTTTGAAGGAGCCCCCACCTCAGCATCAGAGCTCCTGCACCACCTGAAGGCAGCCAGGCGGAATAGTTGCTGGGGTGGGGGAAGGTGGAGGCAGCCCGGCAGCTGCATCTGAGAGCCCCTGAACCACCTCTGAGGTAGCTGCCAGGCTGTCTCCACCTTCCCTGACTCCACATACACATTTGAAACTAGAGAACCTCTCTCTGCCCCTCCAGCTTTATATATCTCACACATCTTTGCTTTCCACAGACATCCAGAAAGAGAAAACCAAACACGTAAGGATATGCTTTATCATCTCTATCTTTCTCTTCCTGTATTGTCTAGATTGGAGCATGTAATCAAGTGGTATGAGGTCTGATGCTTGCTCACAAGCAAGAAAGGAAGTTGAATCTACTGTTCAATTCCCTTATGTCCTCATGTTGTAAAGGCAAGCATGAATGGGCAGAATTGTGTGGTAGGGAGCTGTGGCCCTCCAGTTGTTGCTCTCTGATCATTGACCATGCTGAACTGGATTGATGCAAGCTGGTCTTCAACCATGTCAGGAGAGCCAAAACTTGCCCTAATAAGCTTGTGAGCCCTCCTTCCCACTACCACTACCCTCTCTCATAAGAAAAAGGAACTAACATGCAGTGGGAAAGAGCATGTCCAAACATGGGTTCTTGCATGGTAGAACATCCTTCCTTGAATTCTTGTCCCATCACTGGTACTCCTGTATCCCTATTATCCCTGTTACAATCTAGGCTGAGGGGGAAATGAGAATAGAGACCACTGCTTGCCCACCTGTGATTTAAATTGGGCAGGGTCACAGATTATGTTTTATAATTTTCATCCTAACTGTTACTGCTAACCCCAGGCTTTTTCTGTTTTTGCTTTTCTCCCCAGAAGGACAACCAGTTGGTTCATTTAATGATGAATCAGAGCAGAATCCCTTGCATGTTTACTCAGACATAAGCCTCAGTCCGTTCAGTGGGATTTACTGCCAGGTGAGTATGCATAATGTTGCAGTCTCGGTGAGTTGCAGAGCAATTCTAATCAGACCGATCCCCCAAACCTATAACAGTATTTTTCAATACCTTTGATACATTGTGGGTACTTCCATATGTTTCCATCTCTTTTAGGTCCAAACTGGATTTGACTGAGCAGCTGCTTTTGTTTATGACATGCATCTACACATTCACATAGAAATGGTGGATGTTTAACTTTTACAACTCTTGTGAATTTAGGTTGTGATCCTATGTGCACTTACCTGTTGTCCATCCCCACTCGGGACATGTATAGGATTGCATTCCAAATCTGCATGCTGGCATGCTCCTGTCTGCTGGTGGTAGTTTACCTCTCATTGGTTACTCCTCCTGTATGTCTCCCCCCACCCCTGACTCACACACACCATTTGGTGTGTTTCATGGTTTTCAAAGAGGAGAGCACCAATATAATCTGGCACTTTTCCCCCCCAAGGCACAGGCACCCAAAGGAATTTTGCATCCAGCCTATAGCCAAGTAAGCTTTAAGAAGAGACAGGAAGCTCATCCTGCTCTGGGAAGGTTCTATGAGGTCAGTATATTCTCAGAGTGTGTCCTAAAATTCATCTTGTATCTATATGTATGCATTTTTTAATCCAATTCATTTCTGAATAGCTCTGTGATGATCTCGGAAAGATCTGTATACAATGCTTTGCAGGTGTTGCAGTGCCTGGCCTTTATCTGCCTCACACCTGATGTTATATATGATGTCAGGTGTAGGGCATATGGGGAGGACTGGGGGGCCTAATAGGCCCATGGACAAGAGATTCGCTAATACTATATCCTATTGTGAACATCTCTAATGTAGTCAGTGCAAAGTTGGTGTGTGGGAATCACATGGCAATGTTCTATCCACATGCTTGAGATTTCATATAGTCATATGAAATATGAATAATAGAGTTTCATTTTGTGTTTTTGTTTTCTGTTTTGCTTCCTAGGAAGAAGTATGATTTCCGGGTGTGGGGGTTAATAACACAAACTATTCCAAATCCTAAATCTCAACATCCTCAAAAGTATTCTCATTTCTACTGCATGGAAGATTCTGCACGTTGAACTTATGCATGCAAAGATTACCAATTCTTTACAGCAGATTCTGTGAGGCTTCTCACAGTTTTTATGTTGTTCATTATACCGATTCATTATGTTAACCAAAAACTTTATACGTTCCCAGGAAGGAGAGGTCCACAGGCATAAGCTACAGACATAAGCTGTTAATAAAGAGTAAGGGGTTTGTAATATAACTGTTTAATTAAAATTATATTGATTTGGGCTTGTTGGTGTGTTTCTTCAAGGAAATTGAGTGTGTCTAACCCCCCCTACCTCCACATAAAATAACCAGACAGGACAACATATTTGGGGGGAAATAAGGCCACGACTTTATTGATTACAAATGTAGAGGTTTGGCATAGGCATTGATTATAACTGTTGACTTCCAGCCCAGTAGACTCAACCCAGAGGCAGGGGAGTCCTATGACATACAACAAATAGCAATACTGCCACAGGACTGCCAACTTCAGGAGTGCTGTGGCCCAAGCCCCCACCTGGACTTCTGGAGAGAAGCAAGTCCTCCCAAATCCCTTTAACAGCATGCCCTTTCTTTCAGGGGGTTAGGCAAAGGTTACAACCTCCCCTCAAGCCAAGAGTAAGGTTTATTCAATGCCTAATTGCCAAAAGTGTGGCAATTGCTATAAGGTAGGTGAAAACCACCAAGCGAAAGCCAATTGACCTGGTAGGAAAATTCCTGCCCAGCCCCAAATATGGAAACCAATGATGTCCATGTACCAAAAAAGCTTAATAATGGGGGGGGGGGGGGTAATCCGGTGATCCATCCCCTTTGTCTATCCCCCAGGAATGTCCTGCTTCCAAGCCTGCTTGTGATTGTCTGTATTTGCAGACAGGCTTGGATTCTGAATTCCAGCCAGTGGAGAGAGCCGATAGGCTTCCCCACCAGCAGGAGACTTCTCCAAGAGGCATCCAACAATGGATCTGGTTGGGGGGCAGCGGAGCCATCCTGCAAAGCCACCGCTTACTAGTTCAAGGGCTCAGGTGCTGTTCTACCTTCTAAGCAGCTAGTACACCTTGGGCTGTGCTCACTTTTCCATTATACCTGCTCGAAAGAAACCTTTAGTGGTGTCACAATGAGACATATCTCCAGAATGAAAGCCCATGAGAACATGACATTGTGTTCTCTTGACAATTGCCATGAGGTAAAACCATATAATTTCTCAATCTTAGTATCTAAGAGTAAATGTAGTTGTGTACATTGAATGTCTGTAGATGTGACCTGAAGGCTGCCAACTTTAACCCCACCACATGAGAATTCCTTTCAGGTGATTGCAGTGCCTGGAGACATTCAGGTTGTGCATCCACAGCAGTGACCAGAGGATGAATAACCACTAGGAGGAGCACAGAGAGAATAAACACCATGGAGCCTCTACGGCAGCACAACCGCAGGAAAATGTGTCCCTGGTATCAGTTTCCACAGCCACAGCAGGTGCTGTCACTTTCCAACAGTTTGACCTCACCATTGAAAGCACACTCTTCCATGTGGATGCCAATCACATCAAATTATAGAGAAGAAAGAAGCCATAGCTGTGTTGACCTAGATTTGTAGCAAGCAAGGCAATAAACAGGGCTAAGTTGCACATTCCCTGCATTAATTCAGATTGCTTTGTCTATCGTGATTTAGAATGAATGAACTGTGTGCTTGCATATGCTGCTGAATCTTTTTTTAAAAAATATTTTTTTATTTTTAAAAAGCAAAGTTGTAACAATACCATATTTAGAGATTCCTCTGAATCTCCAGAATTCCCACCATCCCCTCCATGGGTCCTAATGTCAATATTTTTGACTACATATTATTTCATAATCTATATACAGTGGTAGCTCGACTTACGAATTTAATCTGTTCTGAATGCACATTCGTAGGTCGAAAAATTCGTAAGTCGAAAAAAGCGATTTTCCCATAAGAATGCATTGGAAACGAAAAATTCAGAAAAATTCGTAAGTCGAGTAAACTGCATCTAAAATTCGCAAGTCGAGTAAACCCCATCTAAAAACCGCCAATGGGTGTCCTTTGGAAGTCAAAAAATTCATAGGCGTGCGGGCACTTTTTTCATTCGTAAGTCGAAAAATTCGTATGTCGAGTAATTCGTAAGTCGAGGTACCACTGAAATATCTCTCTCCATATTGTCCATAGTGTTTTCATCTGTTTACATTGGTCTCCTAAATAAACTATGAATTCCCCCCAGTCTTTCTTGAAGTTTTTGTCTTCTTGGTTTCTGAGCTTTCCAGTCAGCTTTGCCATTTTGGCATAGTCGATCAGCTTGGTTTGCCATTCCTCTCTGGTAGGGATTTCTTCTTTTTTCCATCTCTGGGCCGGTAGCATCCGTGCAGCTGTTGTTGCATACATAAAAGGTCTTTTCTGCTCCTTTGGTGTATTGGTACCTACAATTCCTAATAAAAGAACTTCTTTTTTAAATAAAAGTAATTTTAAACATTTTTTCAATTCATTATATATCATTTCCCAGAATGCTTTTATTACCTTACACGACCACCACATATGATAAAAGGTAGCTTCTTTCTCTTTACATTCCCAACAGGTATTTGTACTTGTGTTAAACACTTTTGCTAACTTACTAGGAGTCAAATACCATCGGTACATCATTTTCATATAATTTCCTTCTAGCGTACAACAGGCCGTGAAATTTAAATCAGTTTTCCATAACTTTTCCCAAACTGAAAGTTGAATATTATGTCCCAAATCCCTTGCCCAGTGTAGAATCTCCTCCTTTAACACTAGTATAAACAAATCAGGAAAAGGGGGCATCAATTTGCATGTTCTGGTTAATACCTTACATGTAGATTCAAATTTAGAAATAATTGCTATATTTTAAATAGAAATTCAACACAACTCATCATAGAAAGGAAGACTGTGACTAGGAGACTTGTGCGACTGCTCAGGCTGTTGTCCTGATGCTAATTGTTACTGCAGTACTTCAAGGTCTCTGTTCTCCCTTCTTAAGGTTATCTTTAAACCAGACTTGGGGTAGAGAGCCATTCATATAGGACTGTCCTTTCAAATGAAGCCCTGTCATCACTGCATCAGCTCCACAAGTATCTGTGGAGCATAGTGTTTGCACAGGGCACTCCTTTATCCTTCAGAGGCAGGTGCTGAATGCCACAGCCATTAACTGTAGAGCAAATTGTTGGCAGTTACTTATCTTGATGCAGAGCAGGAAAATGAAAGTAAATAACTCCCGTAACAAAGGTTCAACAGAAGCGGGAGCAAGGTACAGGAACTGACGAACAAATCTCACAGTTTGCTACAAGGTAAGAAAAAATATTTCCAAAATTATATTTCATTCTTTTAGTTATTGGAGTGTGTTTGTTTAATGATGAATTCGTGGTCAGGTGAAAGGAGAAAGGCTTTTCCTTTGCTTCCATTCAGAATATATAGGATTAGTTTACCCTCGTGTAGAAACTTTCAAGCCATATTTGCCAATATACTTGTGATAGTAAATTTCAGGGTCTTCATGCAAAATGTAAGTTTATAAATATGAATGTGTTTGTGAGAGAAAGAAGAATGAAAGCAATTTTCTCCCTTCTGCAGAGATCCTTCCTAGCCACACAAGCATGAATACTTGTCATTGCTTCTTTCATTTGTAATGGACATGAAATGGCTGCTTCTTTGCCACTCCCTTTTGACACTAGCAAGTGATATTCATCCCTTGGCCCACAGAGTTAGCTCTGCCATGGGACGTCTCAGACTTTTTTGTGCCAAGTTCATGGACTTCTAAGTAGGTGATGTCATTGACTATCTCTCAACTTGAAGGGCTTTTCCTGCTTTTCAAGCTCTTTAATTGAATATGGATCTCCCATATAGTCATTCATTTCAGTACAGATGCATAACCAGCCAATTCTAGACCCTTTCCACAAAACCTGTTTTTCACTTTAGAGGGTGCAGTTTCCCATTATGGGAATATTTCTTATACCTCAATATGTTGTGTTGTGAATAGCTTTGTATCAACATTTGTATGAGGAAAGTGAATTAGTGAGTGGCGTAGGACAGAAAGAGCAGTAACTGTGTGACATGCATAGATGGTGCTGCACAACACAATTTACCTGTGACTTTTAAAATTTAGTATTGTGGTTTAACAATATTGGAGCAGGGCGTTCGATTACCTGAAATGCTGACGAGATTATTTTTGACTATATATGCAATACATTTCTTTTATCAGATCTAAACTAAAATTGGGTAAGAACATAAAATGTATTATATAGAAACAAAAGTAAAATCCTCTCAATGCCTCATTTTCAGATAAGTGTGCCTATAGAATTCAATACAGCTTTAGTTGACACATACATTCTGCTGGTGTGGTGAAATGCACAGCTATAATTCTCTTTGTTTTATTTAATATAATAATAAATTACAAATATACCTGTTTGTGGAGAAGAAGAAAAGACAATAGGGGACACTGGAGTGAATATACCGTATACTATATAAGTAGCAATCTCCTTTTCAAGCTGCTTCCAACTCTAGAGGAAAGTGAAATAAATGTTGCCACTGTGTACCATTTCTCCAAATACGTTGTGCTCAAAGCAATACACATCAAATGCATGACAAAAATATCACTATCCATATTAACCCATAAAAGCAAGTGAGCCCAGGCCAGAGAGTCCATATCATTGATTTCTGACAGAACTACCCAATTGACTTGACAGAATCATTGAGGCAGCCCCTCCCCCAGTGTCCCCAGGGCTACCGTCTTCCTTGAGGAAAATCAGAAACTGGGGTGCCCAGGCTAGGGATCATTGGCACATCAGCTCCTGATAGGAATTAACAGTGGCCTGAGAAAACTACTGGGACAGCCCCTCATTCACCTTCTCTGGGGCTATTAAAGTCCCATCTGTCCTGAGGGATGGCAAGGAAGCCAAGGCCAGGAGCAAATGCCGTCAGTTGTCAATCAACCTGGGAGGTCTCTGTCACTACATTTTTGTTCTACTATTTTAAAATTGTAAATGACCTAAAGTGCATTGACTGAAAAGTGGTGTGCAATAAATGTTATAAATATATTAATAAAATAAGTTCAAACAAGATAATCAGAATAACAGAAATACATCATAATAGAAAAATAAACTTCAAAAATAGCTTGGCTACCAGGAAGAAGAAAAAAACAAAACACTGCATTGAATAAGGTCCTCTGACCCACTTGTGACAGAGGTAAATTAAAGGTAAAGGGACCCTTGACCATTAGATCCAGTCGTGTCCGACTCTGGGGTTGCGGCACTCATCTCGCGTTACTGGTCGAGGGAGCCAGCATACAGCTTCCGGGTCATGTGGCTAGCATGACAAAGCCGCTTCTGGTGAACCAGAGCAGTGCACGTTTACCTTCCCACCTATTTATCTACTTGCACTTTAACGTGCTTTCGAACTGCTAGGTGGACAGAAGCTGGGACTGAGCAATGGGAGCTCACCCCATGGCGGGGATTCGAACCACCGACCTTCTGATCAGCAAGTCCTAGGCTCTGTTGTTTAACCCACAGCGCCACCCGCATCCCTTGTGAAAGAGGTATATATTGCATAATATACCATTCCTGGTATATATAGCATAAATTAAGTTTTTTACAAAGCCAAAGTACATTACATGAAGATTAATGTACAAAAATGGCTATATTTATTTTTAAAAAGTAGACAGAACTGTTGACAGTAATTAATAAATGGTGACCAGTGGCTCTTGCAATTTTATATTTTATTTTTTTCCTTCCAACAATTGTACAGGTATATTCTCAATCTTCAGATCTTTGATCCATGTGTCCCTCATCGATTGTTTGCATCTTGATCTTTCTTCAGATCTCCCATTTGCTAATTGCAGGTAAGCAAGCTACTTTTGTAAAGTTTACTGCAGTGAGCAGTTCACCTCTGAGGTAATACTTGTTTGCAAAGCACAGTAAGAGTTGTTTAATGAAGGACAATCCACCAATTTCCAAGGGAATCCATTCCATTGTTTAGCAACTCTTACTTCTGAAAGTTCACCTGTATTCTGCAGAATAGAGTGTGACTATTGCTTCTCTTCTACAGAACATTATACTTCAGTTGATGCAGCCTAGAATAGCTTTTTTTGCTACTGCATGACAATGTTGACTCATGTTCAGATTGTGGTCCACTAAAACCCCTAGATCCCTTTCACATGTGCTATTGACAAGCCAGGTACCCCCCCCCCTTATATTTGTGCAGCTGGTTCTTCCTGCCTATGTGCAGAATCTTATATTTGTCCCTATTGAAATTCATTTTGTTAGTTTGGGCCTAGTTTGACAGTCATCAGATTTGCAAATCAGTCCCCGGACAAAATCCATCTATTTAGTAGGAAGTTGAAAAGTGTCCCCAGATTCACTGGAAAAAATCTGGTAACCTTAGGTCAACTTGAATCCCAGTTCTGTCTTCAGTGGCATTATCTACCCTACCCAGTTTGGTGTCATCTGCAAATTGGACAAGCATCCTCTCAATTCCTTCATCCAAGTCATTTCTAAAGATATTAAACAACAACAGACCCAGGATTGAACCCTAAAGCATCCTACTTGTCACTTTTTTTCCCTGTTTTTAGGATGTGAAGATAGAGAGCATTTCATATTTAGAGGAGTTGCACAATCAGGGCCAAGGGATTGCATATGCTTAGCAGTAGGAGCTACCATGGTCCTAGCTGTTGGTGATGGGTGCCATATCCTTTCAGCCCCAAAAAAATAATTCCACAGAGGACTCACCACCAGTAGTGGTCAGTTTAAGGTGAACTTTTGAATTTTTTTTTATTCCCCAAAGGTCAATATCAAATCATTCCACCCCAAAACCCTATAGTTGGTTTCCTTGGAAAAGAAGTGATCCTGCCATGTCAACTAACATCAAGGGTACCAAAAAGCACCAACATCCAGGTCCAGTGGATCTTGGATAAATCCTCAGAAAAAATTGACGTGAAATCCTACTATGGTCGAAACAAGCCAGAAACACAGGATAACAGATACCAAGGTCGAGCTGAGCTTTACCAGAATGATCTTAATACAGGGAACATGTCTCTGATTCTGAAGAAAACCAATCTGTCTGACCAAGGAAAATACACCTGTATGATCTTCCTTGGAGACTGGTATAATGAGGTGGTGGTTGAGTTGGTTTTGGCAGGTGAGTTTATTCTTATTATTCTTATTATTAATTAGGGTTGCCAAACCATGGGGCTGACCTGGAGTCTCTAGGTTTCCCTGCCCCCTTCCAGGGTGCAGAAAGAGGACTTGAATCTCCAGGTAGACAAGAGCATCTTGGGTGGAGGGGACCATGTTTTTAGAATACTCTACATGCAGCTTGCAAGCTTCAACCCCGCAGAAGCCATTGCTATTTTTTGCTTATCTGTGGTGTGGCTGTGTGTCTGCCACTTAACCTCCTTTTCCAGGGCTCTGTGGTGGGAGGGAGAGCAGAGGAAGAAAAGGAACTGGGCTGGGTTCTAGAGGAGGATTGGGTTATGAGTATGCATGGACACTTGGCACAAGCTTTGCTGCCTCCACCACCTTCAACAACTCCTAGATATTCTTCTTGAGAAAGTCTGAGGATGCAGGGACATCAGCAAGTGGGCTGTGGGCAATATTAAGCATACATTTTCAGAAATAAAAGTTGCCAGACTTAAAACTGTAGATCCCAGGTCAGTGACTCACTCATCCAGACTTCTCCATCTCTTCTCAGCCATGAGCACTACTCACAGGACCAATCGTCCCATATAGCTTGACAATAAAATACATAAAAAGAGGAATTTTGAACGGTAGATTGGCACAAAATGTGTACTGTTAAGAACTGACTGCAATAATGTATCATTCCTGGTGTTTGGTCAGAGTGCAGAAACTTTAGACAGGTTCTATGATACTTGGAACAATGGAAAATCAATATTTGGTGTTCTTCTTGTGCAGCAAAAGGAACAGAGCCCACAATTGCTTTGGTGGATTATAAAGGCTCGGGGATTGGTCTCACCTGCAGCTCCAATGTTTGGTACCCAAAGCCCAAGGCTTTCTGGCTGGACAGTGAAGGGAAAGTCCGAAGTAAACAGTCAGACACTACAATCACAGTGACCAAGGCAGGGAACTTCAGTGTTTCCAGTTCCATTACAATAGAATCAGGAGTTGACCATGAAGTCTCTTGCAAAATCATCAACGAACTGCTAGGGATGGAGAGTGAATCAAGAATCCTGATCTCTGGTGAGTAGGGGTGAAGCAAAAGGGCCAAGAGGTTCAATGCTTTCAATGTTTTTTCAGTACTCTAGGAAGAGAGAGGTTTGGGAAATTTATTCGATTTTGATGCCTCTGAAGTACACCAGGCTCTTTGTTTGAATTGATTATCCACATTATCTACAACTGTAGTTCTGCACATCTGGGGTAATGACGGAAGTGTCTTCTGGCTTCTATCCCATATCCACTATTCAGCAGGGAGGCAGGCAGGTCACAGCTGAACCCCACCCACCCACCCCATTGGCACAACTTCAGCTCAGTTTGTTAATCCCTCCCAGAATGGGAAGTTCAGTAGAGTTTGGGGCATTGATGGAGAGTGGCAAAGGCAGACTCTGGGTAGGTTAGTTTTGCAACTTGAAATCTTCTTGTGGAGAAATAAGTGACTGCAACTGAGATTTTAATATGTGTTTCAGATGCCCTTTATCCTGCTACTTCCCCTTGGCTAGCACCCTTCCTAATCATTCTGTTGCTTTACATCTGCCTTCTTGTTGGTGCTGGGTACAAAGTCAAACGTAAGTATTTTCATAATCTCATTTAACTGTAGATGTGAACTGTTACAGAAACCTTCTTTTTTTTGTCCCTATGTTTATAAAAATGAGTGGTGTGTTCTTGGATACAGAGAAGAAATACAAACCAGTTAAATCAATACGTATTTACTACAGCCATTAATTGCTCCTTAAACTGCTAAAATGAGCATAGTTTAAAAGCTGCTTCAGGCAATCAGAATCACTTCTGCAACATATAGTTGGCAAATTTAATGTGCTTTACATTTTAATTCTTTGGACTTAGCAAACCAAGATGCAAACCAAAATACAGATTTGTTGAATTTTGTGATTCATTTTTTCAACCAGAAATATATTAGGGGAAAGTGTACACAGAAAACACATATATCAGTGAATATAATGCATCATATTAAAGAAAATTGCCTTAAAATGTGTGTATTAGGAGAAATAAGGTCTAAAATGTTGGTGAATTTTTACGAAGAAAAAATGAAGAATCATGCCAAACTAAACTTAAGATTTAAAATGAGAAATGGAGAGAATCCAAAATTTGTAGATTTATCTACTGCTATTGGCAGGTCATGGAAAAAAGTAGAATTTGCTTGTCCTGTTTAAGGGGCATGACCCACAGACTAAGGCACAACAGCTGAAGGTGTGGTTGACCTGGTAAAGGCCAGAGTCAGGGACTTATACCAGGTTTCACTAATCAAGAATCTACATACCATCTGACAGTGATGAATGCTGAGATTTCTCAGGTTCAAACCCAAGAGGCAAGAATAATCAGTGGCATTCATTTGTGACACCCCCTCCAATCCTAAATATGGTTTTAAACGGTCTGATTTTTATCATTTGCTGTACTTTGTTTCAGAGAATTATCAGAAATTATCTCAATGTGGTGAGTAATTGACAATGGCATATTTCATACATATCATTTATATAAGGGACAGGGAGTTCACTACAATGTTATCGGGAGAGGTATAAAGGATCAAAATCAAATTTCCGTGCATGTCTATTTTCTTTTCCCTGGATGAAAGCAAATTCCACCTCTACAGAGGATCAAGCCCTATTATTCAACTATGACTAACCATGGAATATTCTGTTATTTAGTGTTTCTGGGGTTTCATTTGCCTTTTTAGATGTTTATTTGTTGATTTAAAATTTTATTCATTCTATGAATTAGTTATATTCACACTTTTGCTATCTGATCATGTGATGAAGGGCAGTCAATATACAATTTGAGTATCGAAGATGTCTCTAAGTGATGGACAATTAAAATGTAGATCATACCCTCCAACATCTCTCTGATGAAAGTATAGAGATGTCCCATTCCAAAATTATAATATTACTATTTTACCCCACACATCTGACTGGGTTGCCCCAGCCATTCTGGGCAGCTTCCACCATATATAAAAACACAATAAAACATGATTTTTTAAAAAATAAAAACTTTCCTATATAGAATTGCCTTCAGACAGCTTGGGAGTCAAATAACTCCATACCCTCTAACATTTCTCCAATGAAAATAGGGACAGCCTAAGGAAAAGCGGGACATTCTGGGATCAAATCAGAAACTGGGATGGCTTCTCTAAATAAGGGACGTCCCTGGAAAACAGGGACACTTGGAGGGTCTGGAAGATGAAGTCATGCTCAAACATAGTATGCCTGCTGAGATTAGTAGGCTAAACTGAAATAAGATCATTGATTATAGTGAGTCTACTTTGATTATGATTTGTTAGATGCAACCAAGATGAGGAAAAATATCTAATTGTTTTGGAGAGAAGCGTTAAATGTATGCTTTCTGTTTCTGGAGATGACACTGGAATCCCTGGTAACCTTGGTGGCTAAGAGTGCCTTTTATCACCTTGGGCAGGGGCTACAACTATAATCATTCCTGAACTGTGATAGCTTGACCACAAGAGTTCGATCATTGGAAATGCCAAGACCCTAGTAATTCAATCTATGCAGGACTTCTCTCGTGGTTGATCTGGAAGCTGCAGTCAGTGCAGAATGCTGCAATACAGTCTGCACTGGCTGCATCTTTGTTACTAAAGCAATTTCAAGGTATTACTATTAGTATGTAAAGCCATTAATGCCAAGTTGAATGTTTCAGTGGGCAGAACCTGCACTTTTACAGGTGCCACGAACTTATTTATTTCAGCAAGTCTCTGCAGATATATATTTAGTTATCTGTGCTCTGTTTCAGTGATATTTATCTTCTGTATACTAATCAGTCTTGTGGGTTTTAACTACCCACAAGACTGATTAGTATACAGAAGCTGTGTTTTACCAATAGTTTCAGTGTGTACATCACTTTAAAAGCTTTATAATTGTGGTCTACGAATCTTTCTAAATAGATACAGTGCAGCATATAATGTTAAGTAAATAAATGAATAATGTTGCAATGCATCTTGTTTTCTGCAGAAAAACGGATGGATGAAGCACAAGATGGTAAATGCCTCTAAGAGAGATGCACTTTTTCTATAGCATTGTTCCATAATTGTTTATATTTTTAGCATATGCCTCCCCCATCAGCATTGTTTTCAGGGTGACTAACAGTAACACTTCTTTAAAAGTCCAGTGAAGAGGAACAAGAGAAATATAGCAAACTTTTAACCACAGTAAATGAGTAAACCACAGAATAATATTTGTTAAAAATGATCTTATTACCTGGCAAAACCTAATGTGCTGGGATAGCTATATGAGTGGATGGTCATACAGTAGACCTGGTGCAAGAAGCTATTCAAAGTAGAGGTTGGGTTGGGTTGGCTTGAGCAAGGAAGGAATAATCCTGTCACATCCTCAATATATCTTGTCAAGCTAATGCTTTATATACCCTATCTTGTATTATTAATAGAAGTTGTAGCTAACAGCTAACAGGCAGAGTAGTAGAAGGGACTCTCCCACATAAGATACCCCTTTAGCTATATTGGTGGAAGTAAATCCTTGATTAATCACAATTACGCGTATGTATAGAGTGTATATGACTAACATTTTGCCATCACTGTTTATAGACCGAATTCATCTAACCAAAGCAATAGGTAAGATCAGTTTGTTTCCCTTTTCTCAAGCTCCTTTTTATATAGAGGAAGGATTTCTTCTATACTTGCAATATTTCAAATGCCCAATTTTCTACATTAAAGGTTCATTATCCTGTCTTTACATTTTGCATTGCTATGAAGTTTTATTCCTGGAACCATGTTCAAATTGACAACTGCAAGAGGAATTTCAAATTGAAGGCTTTTCATAATGCTGCCAACTTGGAGTTGGGCTGTTAAGGGTCTTCCAGATATATCAACAAAGGAAACGATGAACTAGATTTGTTAGCGAGAGAAGAGAAAGCCAAGGAGAAGGAGATATGTGACCACATTCATACGTTGGGGGGCATAAAAAGAGGGAGAATAATATATGTATTCTTCTGGTTTTAACGTGTGCCTTATAATGTACCAGAAATTCAAGCGGTAAAACATTGTGGGCAAACTATGCCACTGCCTATATATGGTCACAACTCACTTAAATCCCCTTGCTGTTTTGCGTGGCCAGGCGGAGTCCCCCAAACCCCGGGCAGCCCCTGAGGGAAATAACTGCCAGGAGCTGCACCGTGATCACAGGAGGCTACTCGCGACCACACAAAATGCGCACCCCGTTTGATGCGGGGAGCGGGCATTACAGTCATATATGAAAGCAGCATATATGAGAGAAGTACTTCTGGGAAAAGAAATATTCCAAATTATGGACAAATAGGTTTAGGATTTTTTTTCCTGCTGGGCACAAACTAAATTAAAAGGAATTTGCTTCCCTGTCTGTGGTTTTGAGAGCAATGATTTTATTATGAAAATAGCAGACATCATACAGGTACCCATAGGAAAGTAACCTGCACAATTGCAGGAGGACAGAGGCTATGAAATTACGATGAATGGATGATGGGCTGCTTCAGGCTAGTATTCTGCTCAAATTGAACCAAGTATCCCAGAATCTGAATGAAAAGCTGTGTACATGTGTGCTAAGAATGCTGATAGATTTACTCTTTTTCATTTATTGTTGTAGAAACTGAGAAATGCACAGGACAAGCAAGTGAGTATCCTTTTAATGAATAATTAGCCACAAAGTGCCTGTAGTCTTTGATAAACTGCAAGCTTCTTTCTTGCACTATTCTTACCAGCTCCTTGATACACAACCAAAGGCCAGCAGCAGGTACTGAGAGAGCCCTTGGGTTTGGTTTACTTCCAGATCTCCAGATAGGCATTTGGGAGCAAGGGTTGTATATACATTTCAAAATCACTCTATGACCTGAAAATAGAGGCAATGCACCTGCTTTTATAACCCAAGAAAATCTTTAATAAAAATTATTTTAAAAATAGAAAATGAAATAAACAAATCCATGTTCCTAGTAGAATAAAGAGCATGGGGAACAGGCCCGTGTATTGACTGCTAAAGAAATAACTTTGCTGGGTGTTGTGCTGGTGAATCATTCATTGTTCTTGGGGCAGTGAAATAACTCATTATCATAAAAGTTTATATGTGATAATAACAGTTTGCATGATATACATAGGAGGGGCATGGCTGCAGTGGGGAAGGAGGAGATGAACACCCAGCAGTGGGGAGCAGTGGATGTCTGGCAGTGGCAAGGAACAAGGGGTCACGGGGGTCACGGGGAGCAGCACTGTGGGTTTTGCATCTAGCATGCACTGAAAGCAACATGTGACCTATATGGATTTTCAGTTGTGTAGCTTGACCTCACATCTTAGTCATTCATTTCTTTTCGTTTATTTTCTTAACTCTTCATTGTACTAATTCAAGTCATTCTTTTATAGGTGTTTCTGAACTAGAACACAAAGTTGGTGAGACAAAATTTGATGTATGGACTGGGAGGCAGGGATTGGGGATTGAATTAATAGGGAAGGAGTAGGACGGTGACATCCATTTGGGTAGGAGAAAGTACTGTATTTTGCAATTATATAATAGTATTATGAGTTTACCCTGCAATATATTTTTCTTAGGTTGGTCCTAGACTAAGTTAGTTGCACTTGGTCCACCTTGAAATCAATGGGACAAAAAGTTCCCATCACTAATTTCAATAGGACCTAAGTGTGACCAAGGTCACACCTGCACCATACATTGAAAGCAATATTATACCACTTTATCAAGAATGACTTTCCCCAAATCATCTTGGAACTGTTATTTGTTAAGGGTGCTGGGAGCTGTGAGGAAACCACCTTTCCCCTCACAGAGTTTCACTTTCCAGAGGGTTGATGGTTAAAGCACTGTGGGAATTGTAGCTCTATAATGTGATTAAGTGTCTCCTAACAACTCTCAGCACCATTAACAAACTGCAGTTTCCAGGATGCTTTAGAGGTAGTCATAATAATGCTATAAATATAAGTTGAGGATGTGGACTAAGTTTGTCATGATGCAACCCCATATGTTTTGACAATCATATCACTAATTGGAATATTCTTTCACTTCAGGTCAAATCTCCAATGAGCTGGGTAAGGCAGATGGCTTTTGAGGAGGCAATGATTGTTCTGTACCAAAGTATTGTTTTCTAGTATGTTAATTGGGTTTAAATCACTTTCTTCAGTTCTGAAAAATTCTGGGCTGTTCACTTGTTTCATAAATGTTTCCATCTTCTCTATGACTGATCAATTTTCTCTTCTGTTTGCAGAGGTTAAAAGAGCTCAGGAATACGCAGGTAAGGGAACTATCCTAATTAGGCTTAATGCATGGACGTGCATACATGACTCAAATGTCACCACTCAGTGACTTTTCACTTGCTGTCCTTTTTCATATGAAAACATCACAGTAGAAGTGGATTAATTCAATTTGTGATTTCATAGTTTTAATGAATAGTGAGGCAATCAGAATTCAACATTGGGAGGGCTAAAACTTTCCTATCCTTTCTCTAGTTGCATGAAAGTGCAGAGCTGACATGCATACAGACCAGAGAGGAACTGAGCTAACAGATTTCTTTAGGACTGTACTTTGCGTACTTTGCATGTGGCTGTCTGTAGAGAAGTCAGCACTGGAGCTCTGGAGCTCTTTCTCAGGTGTATTATTTATTTATCTCAAAAGAGCCCAGGGCAGAAAACAGATCCACAATGTAAAATTAAAAACAAAACAAAATTCTGAAACAGGGGGAGGGGTGATCAAGACACCTATACAGCCATGTCTTCTTATTGTACTGAGATCCTACACAAGTGTGTTGGCATTTCTGTATAGACAAACCAGTTAAGTTTCTGTATCCAAGTTGTGCAGTAAACATAGTTGGTCAACTATGAGATAAAATGTGTTTGCTACAGCAGATTGAGATATCTACTGCTCCAGAACTAAAAATTGTTTCCTTTCTCTCTGTGATTGCTTCCCTTATAGTTGCTGTCACTTTGGATTCATATTATAAACATCCAGATATCAGCATCAGTGAGGATAAAGAAAGAACCAGCCTTCAACCTCTCACCCCAGGGGAAGGAGCAACTGCTCTGGGAACTCAGATTTTTGTGGGGAAGGAAGGTTATGCTGCTGGGAAACACTACTGGGAGGTGGAGGTGGGAGAAATGTTGGACTGGGAGCTAGGAGTGATGACTCAGGCTGAAAGGGACAAATTCAGAGAGAAAAGGGTTGTTAAGTCCTTTCAGGAAGGCTGCTGGGCTCTGAGAAGCAGCCAAGGAAAATTATTTTCCGTTCCATGTGAGAAAGAGATTGAAAAGAAGGTCCATCAGTCTTATTCAGTGATTGGTTTGTTACTGGATCAAGAAAAATGGGAAATCTTATTTTATAGTGCCAGCAACGACAAATTCCTTATAGATTCTATCCCCATTAAATCCACTGACAAATTGTACCCATTTTTTGATTATGGCAGTGCTTCAGAAAACAGTGGTCCAAAGCCATCAGGAAAAAAGTATTGCTTCAGAAATCAGTTATCAGCTATTAAAGAAAAGGTTTTTAAGAAACTGTGATAGACAAGAAGAGTTCTCAGGGATTTCTGTTCTTATCCTGAAGCAAAGTTCTTAACCTGAAGCGTTATTTCGAGGTTAGTGGAGTATGTAACCTGAAGCGTATGTAACCCGAGGTACCACTGTACTAGCGCGATTGAACTGGTGGATATTTTGCTTTGCTTTTGCCATTTTTTTTCTTTCATTTTTTTTTAAACATTGCTATGGATGCACATTTATGGCACCAACTCAACAGTCATAGGGATCCTATGCTGCCCCTAAGTCAGCCATACTGTTATTGAACCTCTTCCCTCCAACACAGATCTTTCTCAGAAATAGAAGATAGATTGTGCCATTGCTGTATATTTTCCTTCATTCTTGTTTATGAGCCTTTTAATATTTGTAAATATTAATAATAAAATACTAAAAACAGAGTTTGTTGGGAGTTGAATGCTAATAGTAGGGTCCTCACCGCCCTCCACACACACACATTGGTTCAAGTGAAACTTTTATGTACTAGAGTTCATGTGCAAAGCAGGCAGCAGAGTCAAGATTGAAATGGTGCAATCTGTGCTTAAGGAAGAATGGAGAAAAGTAAGGAAGAAGTTGAAAGGGGAAAGAGAGTGAATGTGAAAATGCGGAAACAAAAGGGGTTACAAAAAAGGAGGGAATGGGAGACATGGAAATGGGGTTAAAGATTTAAGCAGGGATATGCAATGACCTGAAGAAGAGGAGGGGCTATGTCTTCATAACTGAGCAGAAGGTAAAAAGAGTGTTATGAGATATATGTCTGAACAAACATGCTTGTACACCACACACATATCATAGAATCATAGAATCATAGAATCATAGAGTTGGAAGAGACCACAAGGGCCATCCAGTCCAACCCCCTGCCAAGCAGGAAACACCATCAAAGCATGCCTGACAGATGGCTGTCAAGCCTCTGCTTAAAGACCTCCAAAGAAGGAGACTCCACCACACTCCTTGGCAGCAAATTCCACTGTCGAACAGCTCTTACTGTCAGGAAGTTCTTCCTAATGTTTAGGTGGAATCTTCTTTCTTGTGGTTTGAATCCATTGCCCCGTGTCCGCTTCTCTGGAGCAGCAGAAAACAACCTTTTGCCCTCCTCTATATGACATCCTTTTATATATTTGAACATGGCTATCATATCACCCCTTAACCTTCTCTTCTCCAGGCTAAACATACCCAGCTCCCTAAGCCGTTCCTCATAAGGCATCGTTTCCAGGCCTTTGACCATTTTGGTTGCCCTCCTCTGGACACGTTCCAGCTTGTCAGTATCCTTCTTGAACTGTGGTGCCCAGAACTGTACACAGTATTCCAGGTGAGGTCTGACCAGAGCAGAATATAGTGGTACTATTACTTCCCTTGATCTAGATGCTATACTCCTATTGATGCAGCCCAGAATTGCATTGGCTTTTTTAGCTGCTGCATCACACTGTTGACTCATGTCAAGTTTATGGTCTACCAAGACTCCTAGATCCTTTTCACATGTACTGCTCTCAAGCCAGGTGTCACCCATCCTGTATTTGTGCCTTTCATTTTTTTTGCCCAAGTGTAGTACTTTACATTTCTCCCTGTTAAAATTCATCTTGTTTGCTTTGGCCCAGTTCTCTAGTCTGTTAAGGTCATTTTGAAGTGTGATCCTGTCCTCTGGGGTATTAGCCACCCCTCCTAATTTGGTGTCATCTGCAAACTTGATCAGGATACCCTCAAGCCCATCATCCAAGTCATTGATGAAGATGTTGAATAAGACTGGGCCCAAGACAGAACCCTGTGGCACCCCACTAGTCACTTCTCTCCAGGATGAAGAGGAGCCATTAATGAGTACCCTTTGGGTTCGGTCAGTCAGCCAGTTACAAATCCACTGAATGGTAGCATTGTCTAGTCCGCATTTTACCAGCTTCTTTACGAGAATATCATGGGGCACCTTGTCAAAGGCCTTGCTGAAATCAAGATAGGCTACATCCACAGCATTCCCTTCATCTACCAGGCTTGTAATTCTGTCAAAAAATGAGATCAGATTGGTCTGACATGACTATTTTTCAGAAACCCATGCTGACTTTTAGTGATCACAGCGTTCCTTTCTAGGTGCTCACAGACCGTTTGCTTAATGATCTGCTCTAGAATCTTTCCTGGTATTGATGTCAGGCTGACTGGGCGGTAATTGTTTGGGTCTTCTCTTTCCCCCTTTTTGAAAATAGGGACAACATTTGCCCTCCTCCAGTCTGCCGGTACTTCCCCAGTTCTCCAGGAATTCTCAAAGATTACTGCCAGTGGTTCTGAAATCACCTCTGCTAGTTCTTTTAATACTCTTGGATGTAGTTCATCTGGCCCTGGAGACTTGAATACATCTAAACTAGCCAAGTATTCTTGTATTACCTCCTTACTTATTCTGGGCTGTGTTTCCCCTGCTGAATCATCTGCCCCATATTCTTCAGGTTGGGCATTGTTTTCTTTTTTTGAGAAGACTGAGGCAAAGAAGGCATTGAGGAGTTCTGCCCTTTCTCTGTCTCCTGTTCGCATTTCACCATCTTCTCCTCTAAGTGACCCCACTGTTTCATTGTTCTTCCTTTTGCTACGGACATACCCATAAAAGCCCTTTTTATTGCTTTTAACCTCTCTAGCAAGCCTGAGTTCATTCTGTGCTTTAGCTTTTCTGACTTTGTCTCTACACTTGCTGGCTATTTGTTTGAATTCCTCTCTGGTGACTTCCCCCTTTTTCCATTTTTTGTACATATCCCTTTTAAATCTTAAATCAGTTAAAAGTTCTTTAGATAGCCACCCTGGCTTCTTTAGGCACCTTCCATGTTTTCGTCTCATTGGTACTGCTTGAAGTTGTGCTGTTAATATCTCCCTTTTAACAAACTCCCATCCATCATGAACTCCCTTCCCTTTTAGTATTACTGACCATGGGATCACTCCCAGCATTTCCCTAAATTTTCTGAAGTCAGCTTTCTTAAAGTCTAGAATTTGAGTCTTAGTATGCTTGGTTGCTCCTTTCCGCTGTATAATAAACTCCAGAAGAGCATGATCACTCCCACCTAATGATCCTGCCACTTCTACCCCACTTACCAAGTCATCACTATTGGTTAAGACCAGATCTAAAATGGCTGATCCTCTTGTTGCTTCTCCCACTTTCTGGACAATGAAATTGTCTGCAAGGCCAGTGAGGAATCTGTTCGACCTTGTGCTCTTGGCTGAGTTTGACATCCAACAAATATCAGGATAGTTGAAATCCCCCATTACTACTATCTCACTTCCTTTTGAATACTTGGTCATCTGTTCCAGGAAAGCATCATCTGTGTCCTCAGTTTGGCTTGGCGATCTGTAGTAAACTCCCACAATGAGATCACTGTTATTTTTCTCTCCCTTAATTTTGACCCAGATACTCTCAGTTTGGCTTTGAAGTTTTAAATCCTGGATCTCTTCACAGGTATACACATCCCTGACATATAATGCCACCCCTCCTCCTTTTCTGTTTGATCTATTTCTCTGAAATACCGGTAGATTGTATCCCTCTATTACTACATTCCAATCATGAGACTCATCCCACCAGGTTTCAGTGATGCCTATTATGTCATATTTAGTTTGGTGTACCAAGAGCTCAAGTTCATCTTGTTTATTTCCCATGCTCTGTGCATTAGTATACAGACATTGAAGACCATTGATCATTCCCCCTAGTCTCTTATTTAAGGATTTTTCCTTCCCACTACTAGGTCTGCATGCTGTTTGCTCCATTTGGCTCTTGACATTTGGATGATCATCTTCAGCACTTGATAGACTCCTACCTTCAGGACCACTATCTCCCTCCCCCACATAAGTCAGTTTAAAGCCCTCCTGATGAGGTTTTTGAGATTGTTGGCGAAAACATTCCTCCCAACCTTTGTGAGGTGCAGCCCATCTCTTGCCAGAAGTCCATCTTCAAGAAACTTCAGACCGTGATCTAAGAATCCAAACCGTTCCTGCTGGCACCATTTGTGAAGCCAGGTGTTCAATTCTCCTATTTTTCTCTCTCTCCCTGGGCCACGCCGTTCAACTGGGAGGACAGATGAGATGACGATTTGTGCATTTAATTGCTTCAACTTCCTGCCCAGAGCCTCATAATCACTTTTGATCTTCTGGAGGCTGTGGCTTGCAGTGTCATTGGTTCCCACATGGACCAAAAGGAAGGGGTATTTGTCAGTGGGTTTTATGATTCCTTGCAGCTGCTCTGTTACATCTTGGATCTTGGCCCCGGGGAGACAGCACACCTCTGGAGACATCTTGTCAGGCCCACAGATCACCGCTTCTGTACCCCTCAGTAAGGAATCTCCTATCACCACTACACGCCTCCTCTTAGGCTTGGTTGGGATTCTTCCATGTGCAGTCCCTTCCAAAGTCTTTTGCACAATCCCGGAGGACTGACTGTGCTGCTCGTCTTCATATTCCTCATCAACTGTGATGAGGGAGAGGTCCTCAAATGAAGTCTGTTCTTCATCCTCCATGCCAAGGGAGAGCACATCAAAACGATTGCGTAGCTCCAAACACTCAGAGCGATCCCTGGGCTTTCTACTTCTTTGAGTCACGTTCCTCCATACATCTGGCTCCTGTGTTGGGGAACTGTCCTCCTCCTCAGGGGTGTGCCCTGACTCCCCCTTGGTGCAGACAGTGTGCTCTGCTGTATCCATGAAAAGCTCCAGTTCATTAGTACCTTTTGTGTGGAGTCAATATGGGAATAGCATTAGCAGTTAAACAAAAACAAAACTTGTCACACTAGGAAGTAGGGAAATATTGGCTTATTACATGAAAATGAAAAGAGACACTGCAGACTGATGCTGCTTCATACAGCAAGTAGAGAGACCTTAATCCTAAAGAGCAAAAAGAGTCCCTAACTAGACACTGAGTGCTGTCATGTGGCACAGACTCCCACAAAAAAAGAAAAGGGAGGGGGTACACCTGATCAAGAAGCAAGCAGAACACGAAGTGAGGGATTTGAGATCTGTGCCTTTTGAAAAAGTTAAGTTCTCCCCTTCAAGGCAACAGTGTCGCCCATTCCATGGTTTGTAGTCAAGCAAAGCGTGTGGTTCATAAATTCACTTTTGAAACAGGATTTCATTGTCTGTCTGAAGTCTGGTTCCTGCTTATAGGAAGGTGACAATTATTATTATTATTTTTTAATAATGTTTTATTATTTTTCGTATAAAGAACAAAAAAAGAAACACCACGTACACAAATACACAATAAAGAACACAGTAAACAATAAACAAATCCAACAACAATCACAATAAACCTAAAGAAAAAACGTATACATACCTAAATAAACACTTATCTTTATACCATTCTAGTTTCTATCTTCTCAACACGGGACAGGACTTCCCCCGCTCCCTCCACTGCATTCAAAATCCATATATATATTTTGGGTAACTTTGTATCCTTTTCCTTACACATTAACCATATCTCTTAATAATCTTTTAAATTTAGTTAATCAAATATAGTTCATCACTTAAACCAAATATCCTAAGATATTATTAAACAATTAAATCGTTTACAATAAAACCTCTTATAAGCAATTTTAACTGACATTAACTAGCTAAAGCCATTTCTACTGGCTAATTCTGCTCAAATATTCAATTTTACACAATTTACTAAATAATCTTTAAATTTCTTCCACTCCTGCGACACCTTCTCCTCCCTCTGGTCTCGGATTCTCGCGGTCAGCTCGGCGAGTTCCATAAAGTCCATTAGCTTCATCTGCCATTCTTCCACTGTCGGGATCTCTTCACCTTTCCAGTTTCTTGCAAGTAAAATTCTAGCAGCTGTTGTGGCATACATAAAAAACACTCTATCCTGACTGGGTATCTCGTCGTTAGTCATGCTCAGGAGGAAGGCCTCTGGTTTCTTACAAAAGGTAATTTTCATTACCTTCTTGAGTTCATTATAAATCTTATCCCAGAAAGCCTTTACCCCTGGACATGACCACCACATATGATGAAAGGTACCTTCTACAGATTTGCATTTCCAACACACATTACTCATTGTAGGGTTCATCTTAGCTATCTTGACTGGTGTCAGATACCATCTATAAATCATTTTCATGATATTTTCTCTTAAACTATTACAGGCCGTAAATTTCATACCTTCCTTCCACAACTTCTCCCAGTCATCCATCATAATATTATGTCCCACATCTTTCGCCCAGTCTATCATTGCCGATTTAACCAGTTCATCTTTCGTATGCCACTCTAGCAACAAATTATACATCCTGGAAAGGTTTTTAGAGTTCGGTTCTATTAACTCCGTTTCCAGCTTTGATTTTTCCATTTGAAAACCAATCTTTTTGTCTGCTTTGAATATCTCATAGATTTGGTGATATTGTAGCCAGTCGGCGACTTCATTTTTTACTAGGTCATAGCTTTTCAGCTTAAACGAGTCGCCTTCCTGCTGCAATATATCTACATATCTTAACCATCTTGCAGGCATATTAGGTCTCTTATAGGCCTTGGCCTCCACAGGTGAAATCCATCTAGGCGTCTTTCTCTCTAACAAGTCTTTGTATCTCGTCCAAACCTGATACAGGGCTTTTCTCACTATATGATTCTTAAAAGTCTTGTGGATTTTTACCTTGTCATACCAAAGATAAGCATGCCATCCGAACATATTGTCAAAACCTTCCAAGTCCAACACATCAACATTTTCTAATTTAAACCAGTCTTTCAACCAGCAAAAGGCCGCAGCTTCAAAATAAATCTTTAAGTCTGGCAGGGCAAAGCCTCCTCTCACTTTAGAGTCTGTTAAGATCTTAAATTTAATTCTTGGCTTTTTCCCCTGCCAGATGAATTTAGACAGGTCCCTTTGCCATATCTTAAAACAATCCAATTTATCTAGAATTGGAATGGCTTGGAATAGAAACAGCATCCTTGGTAGGACATTCATTTTAACGGCAGCGATTCTGCCCATCAGTGAAAGTTTCAATCTTGACCATATCTCTAAGTCTCTCTTTATCTCTGTCCACACTTTTTCATAATTGTCCTTGTACAGGTTCAGATTTTTTGCAGTAAGATTGATGCCTAGATATTTTACTTTCTTGACAAAATTGAGGCCAGTGCAATCCTGTAATTTCCGTATCTGGTCTGTCGTCATATTTTTCGTCAATACTTTGGTTTTCAGTTTATTTAATTTGAAACCGGCTACACGCCCAAACGATTCAATTAATTCTAAGGCTTTGGGGACACTGCTTTCAGGTTCTTGTATGGATAACATCAAATCATCCGCGAAGGTGTGTAATCTATACTCCTTCTCCCCCACCCTTATTCCTTTTATCTGTTTCTCCATTCGTATCATCTTTAGGAGGACCTCCAGGACCGTGATAAATAACAAAGGGGAGATAGGGCACCCTTGTCGTGTTCCTTTCTCAACTCTAATTTCCTCCGATATCACACTGTTTATTATAATTTTGGCTTTTTGTTCTGCATAGATGGCATTAATGCCATTTAAGAATCGTTGTCCAACTGCCATCTTTTCCAAATTTTTCTTCATAAATGTCCAAGATATATTATCAAAGGCTTTTTCAGCATCTATAAACATTAATGCCGCATCCGTATTTATGTTTTTTTCCAGTTTCTCTAAAATGTCCACAATAATTCTTGTATTGTTATTTATTTGCCTTCCTGGTAAGAAACCTGCTTGGTCTTTATGAATATACTCCTTCAGCACTCTTTTAAATCTTGTAGCCATGATATTTGCAAAAAAATTATAATCCACATTTAAAAGGGAAATTGGACGATAGTTTTTCATCAAAGCCTTATCTGAATCTGGTTTTAGAATCAGTGTGATATAGGCCTCCTTCCATGTCTCTGGTGCCCTACCTCCTTCTAGTATTTCATTGCAAACTTCTTTCAAAGGCTGTGATAGCCAATCTTTCAAAATTTTATAATACTTTGCAGTCAATCCATCTGGTCCTGGGGCCTTCCCTATCTGCATGTTGTTAATTGCCTCCTCTATCTCTTGGGTAGATATCGGGTGGTTGAGCATGGTTATCTTATCTTCTGGGACCTTTTGCAATCCATTTTTTTCCAGAAACCGGTCAATCTCTGATTCTTCTGATTTCATTGTCTGTCTGCAGGGGCATCGCTAGGGGGGTGCGGTGGGGGCGGTACGCCCCCGGGCGACAGGGGCCACAAGCAGCGGGTGGGGGCGACAACCGGCGCCCCTCCCGCCACTCCCCAGGCAACGCCGGTCACCCCGGGAGCAGCAGCGCTGCACGGATGGGGTGCTCCCTCGGCCGTGCGCTGTTGCTCCCGGGGCGACCGGAGCGAGCGGCGGCGCATGGGGTGACAAGCGGCAGCCCCTCCCGCCATTCCCAAGCGCTGCCGCTCCCTCCGTCACCCCAGGAGCAACAGCGCACGGCCGAGGGAGCACCCCGTCCGTGCAGCGCTGCTGCTCCCGGGGTGACCGGCAGCGTGGGGAGTGGCAGGAGGGGCCGGCGCTTGTCAGCCCCACGCACTGCCGCTGGCTCCGTCCCCCCGGGAGCAGCAGCGCACGGTGTGTGCGGTGCTGCTGCTCCTGGGGCAACGGAGCGAACGGCGGCACGTGGGGGGGGACAAGAGGCAGCCCCTCCCACCATTCCCACGCGCTGCCGCTCCCTCCGTCACCCTGGGAGCGGCAGCGCACGGCCCGACGACGGAGTGCGCCTGCACGCGCAGGCGCACTCTGTCATCGGATCGCCGCTTCCACAGCCTCCTTTTGAGCCGGAGAGCTTAAAAGCGAGCTCTTCGGCTTAAAAGAGGGCTGCAGAAGCGGCGCCGGCACCCCCAGAACCGCCCTGGGGGCGGAGCGTCATGACGTCACAATGTGATGTCACGACGCCCCGCCCCCGGGGCGTTTCCTTTGCCGCCCCGGGTACCGCGGAGCCTTACTCCGCCACTGTCTGTCTGAAGTCCGGTTCCTGCTTATAGGAAGGTGACAATTAAACTTCCTGGTAAATAGAAGGATTTGTACTCTGATCTTTACTGCAACTCTTAGGGGTCAGGATATTTGCTATACCTTCCAGGTCATGTATTGGATAGGAGCTTGTGCCAAAGTCACAGATAGTTCATGAGAGGTGTACTTTATTTTAAACTCATGCTAACTGCACTAATGCCATAATGCATTGGTTTTCAACCAGTGCCATCTATTGGTTGCGAGTCAAGGCCCCAAGCCATTCCCCATTTGTTGAATTAGGAAACACATGGACACCAGTATTTTAGGTTAATGGGCAAATTAAGGCCACAATTTTATTGGTTACAGAATGTGAGTGGTATTGGTTTAGGCACTGGAACTGAACCGACTATATCTGACTCCTGCCTGCCATGCAGTTAGTCCAATAAGGGTCAACCACCAGTAGGGGGAGCCCTGTTGATGTACATCAACTGAGAGCTCCCCCAGGGTCCCTGATGGGGTCATGACATGGTTCTAGCACCTACCCAGGCTTCAGACAAGATCCACACACCTGGATCCCTTTAATGGAATACCCTTAAAGAGGAGGGACAGGTGATGGCCACAACCTCCCCTTCTGTGAACCAGGTTTTACCAGGCCCTTGCAGAGCCGGGCAGAGGCCCGGGCCAGGTAGATAATGTGCCCCCCCTTTTTTTACCCTGGGGATCTCCGAAGTCTTATAAATAAGTAAGTATATAAATAATAGTGCATTTTAAAAATACAAAGGGAAAAGGATTATTTTAAGTATTTACATTTAAATAATGGTGAGCGATTGTGAATATGCTGACCGAGGCCCCCTTTGGAATCGGAGGCCTGAGCCAAGTGGCCCATATGACACTCCCCCTCTGTTTGGGCCTGGGTTTTACCAATGCCTAACTACCAAACCTTACAAAGTTGTGACAATTGCTGCGAGGTATGGGAAAACCAAATGGCTGGTGCCAATTTGCCAAGTGGAAAAATTCCTACCAGACCCCTCAACAAGCGACCAGCTGAGGTCCATAGCAAGGCCAAGATGCTGAATGCATGAAAAGAGGGTGGGAGGAGGAAGAGAGATCCTCGGAAGCAGGAACCAAGATCCCCCAGCTGCGGCTGCTTAAATACAGTAAGCCACGCCCCTGGGCAACCGGATTGGTCGGCTGGGGTGTTACGCGGCCGGGAGTCCCCTATGATGCAGGAGCACTGCCACGCCCTCACTGTGCATGGGAAGAGCACATGGCCTGCCCGCAACACCACCCCACAGGGAAGTGGAGTGGCCTTGGAATACTTTGTTCTTTTAATCTAGAGGGGAGAAAGTGCTTTGGATATTGAAAAGTTAAATTGATTTTGGTAGGGAGAACTGCATGCAACTGGAAGCAAGTGTTCCACACACATTTTAAAACATTGGTGTGTTTAGCTTGTTGACAAGCGATACACAAATTCAAAAAATTATGTCTTGTGGTAAGCTTTATATATGGAATCACTCATCTGAAAATCATACTTGGGACCACTTAAATGGACTGTCTTCCCTTGTTCAAATATGTGCACAAAATATTTATTTATTTATTTATTTATTTATTATTTCATTTCATTGGGTGAGATGGAACTATTGGAGATGGCTGGTGCAGAGTTCCCTCAGTGTCTAAATTGCTAACCCTGATCTGACTCCAGACCAAACTTTCACATTTCCAATGGACTCCCCTTGCATTTGTCATTCCACTGCCACACACACTTAGCGGATAAGGAGATTTGAGATGTGACAAACATGAGAGAAGATTTTATCACTGTATTGGTATGTGAAGCGGGATGGAAGAGGGGGGAGCCCCAGACTCTGTGATTGTATATTGCTTTAATATTTTAAATAACGGGCAAATACCCCCCCCCCCGAAGACCCAACTTTATTATATATAACAAGTGAGATCTGAAAGACTGACAATTTGAATTTGGTGGAGAATATTTGAAAGTATAAAATAAATTACAACTGTGTGGGATTATGAAAAGTAAACACGCTGTCCTAATGAGTGGAGAAAAGACCCCTTAGCATCTGGAAGGGGATAAGAACGTTTTTATCTGTTGATTTTGGCAAAAGACGAACCCCTTGGACACTGACTGACTTTAATTGGAAGAATTTGGTTGACTGCCCAGAAATGACGCAGTTGGAATTTTGCCCGGACTGCAAAAGTGTGACATTGGAGGGAGAAGGTGCCAATTTTTTTCCTTACTATATGAATTTTCAATTACGACTGGCTAATTCTCCTAAAGGATGTAAGTGGGTGCAGACGGGTGCATAATAAATGTGGAAAAATATGTGGAATACAAAAAAGAAGATGGCGATCATTCATATGTGGCTTTTGGACTCAGTTCGACAAGGGGGAAGGAACTGTATTGAAGAAATACGGATTTAAATCCACACAGAGACACTGTTTGCTTTGATTTATCTTGCCTGTTGGAACATATCAGAGGCTGTGAAAATATTGGAATGCGAAAACAAAGGACAATAGTTAAGATAAAAAACCTCTGGAATTTGAAGCATGGGAAGCCTTAAACAAAATTAAAATAATAATTCGGTTGATTTGGAACCTTTCTTGTTTTATTGATAATTGGATAAATAATTTGGAATGTAATTTGGAATGTTTCATATGATTTTGTTGTATTGGAAACTTTAATAAATATGATTTGGCAAAAAAAAGAATGTGACAAACATGTTTTCTTCAGTAGTGCTACAGTGAACCCATATCTGGGAAATTACTAGCTTCCTTTGTAATTATCAAAATGACTGTGATTAATGTTTTTAATACATGTTGCCATGAAGCTACAGTGGTCACTAGTTTGTGATTAAGGTTAGATTATCATTTTTAAAATGTCTGCATTTTGAATTGGACCTAGGGGCTAAGAAGGGCATCAATCAGATCTTGGTAATGAAACATTTTATAATTGAGGACTCAAGGAGCAGCTGTTCAAGACCTGGCTGAGATAATGTGACAACAAAGGCATTTCTGCCAAGGGGGCAAATTTGCCCTCAGCATGGTGACATTAGCAGTGCTGCTAGCAGCGCTGCTTCCTCCTGCAGTGTGCGAGGTGCGTCCTCTTAAATGTGCTATCAGTGAATCCATCCCTATTCCTCACAAATATTATCAACCAGGTGATTTCATCATCGGAGGCATCGCTTCTCAAATGATCCTGCTTTCTGAAGAGAAAACTTTCAAAAAAGACCCCGTTCAGCAACAGAATCGAGAACCTGTGTAAGGATGCTCCCTTGTTGGTTATATTTGCTTTTGTGTAAGGAAAAAAATGTGTAAAGAACATTTTAGGAAATATATCATCTGGCATGTGGTGCTTACAAACAAATTGTGCCAGCAATATGGAGGGCTCGTGTTCAGAGTTCCAGCTTTCCAGCTATGTTGGTTAGAGCACAGTGCTGATAATGCCAAGGTCGCAGGTTTGATCCCCGTATAGGACAGCTGCATATTCCTGCATTACAGGGAGTTGGGCTAGATGGGCTCAGGGTACCTTACAACACTATGATTATATGAAAAAATGCTTCTGCGCAATATTCTACTTCATTCTCCCTCCCACTGCTCCTTCCCACTGGATTACAGCTGTTCCATAAGTACATTAGTTTAGGAGACTAGCAGCATGAATAATTTGTACAGACGGGAACTGGAATGGTATTGCAAACTGTCTTGTTTCTCCCCACAAAAATGAATTCCAAGCTACATCTGAGATATATCCCCTCCATTGAAATAGTAATAAAGGACAATACTGTAGTTTGTTGTTGTTGTTGTTGTTGTTGTTGTTGTTGTTGTTGTTGTTGTTGTTGTTGTTTAAAAAAAAAAACCTTCTGGAAATGTGGGAGGAAATCATGGTGAACATTCCTTTCCTTTCCTTTAGCTAAGTAACTACACAGACCATCAACCTCTTCAAAGAATAGCTCCTTCCTTGTGTGCCTGCCTTTAAATGGAGCACATGAACTTGAACTTGTGGGGGGGATTCCTTTTAATATTCTAATGGTAGCCCATCCCCATCAAAACCACATCTCAACTTTGCTTTAGACAGGGATGTGCATGTTCATGAATGACTCAACAAGCACCTACGCATGCAATGTAACCAATGCTATGCAGAAAAATGAAACAGCTCTTTCTGCATACTTCCTTGAACTGTGTGTGTGTCCACTGTGTCCATCCTATTAATGTCCAAGGTGCTATTTTAAATAAATCTGATAAGTGAATAATCTAAATAAATCTGCAGCAGTGGGGTGGTATTGGTGTCCTACTCCGAAGCAGACGATCTTGGTGGCATGCAAAACAGCAGTAATTATTTTATCAAGAGTGAAATGCCCCTTTGAGATAACATGTCATTGTCATTGTAGCTTTCTGACTAAGCATTACCAGCATGTCTTGGCCTTGGCCTTTGCAGTAAAGGAGATCAATGAAAACCACCAGATCTTACCCAATGTCACCCTGGGGTTCCACATCTATGACAGCTATTTCAGTGCGATGTGGACCTGTCATGCAACCATCGAGTTTCTTTCCACACTGAACAGATTTAAGCCCAACTACAAATGTGACACTCAGAGTAATCTGGTCGCTGTCATTGGGGGACTTAGCTCCGAAACGTCTTTACACATTGCAACCATCCTGCAAATGTACAAGATTTCACAGGTAAGAAGAGAAGAGGATGTTAACAAATGTCCATTTGCTTGCCTTTTGCAATTTGGTTATGGGGGTTTGAAACAAGAGTGTATTTATTGCCCCCTGCCCCCGCCAAAAAGGAGAAGAACAAAAGATGACACTGATTTAAATTAGTGTGCATGTGCCAACTTACCTGTATAGATGCAAAATGAGAAACAATTATTATAAATGAAATAAAAATAACCGAGACGTCTGTGACCAGCTCACCTGTGTTGCTGCTTTCAGCCTGCTGCTCAAGTGATAGACATTAATCGGTGACTGCAAGTCCCATGTTCTCCCTTCTGTTCATCATAAGATGAACAAGCCTAGGTGAACTTCAGGCTTGTACACAAACACACACCTCTCTTCCTCCAGGACAGCTGATGAAAGTAGGAATCTGGATGCTATCAAAGCCATTTTTGCTTAACCAAAACTGAACGTATTATCCAAACCAATATTGAACAAAAGGTTCCAGATAACAACTCTATTATTAGCGGCACACACAGAATGAGATTTCGTTTTTCGTTCTTAATGTTTTTCTGACTCTCTCCACCACTTTTTCCTTTTTCTCTCCTCCTCGCTTTCATCATTAGCTTTCGTATGGCTCTACTTCGGCAATGAGTGAGAAAACCCAAGTTTTCCCCACTTTCCAGATGGCTCCCAAGGAAGCCCATCAATATATGGGGATTCTGCAGTTACTTCTGCATTTCAGGTGGATCTGGATTAGCATCCTTGTTGTGGATGATGACGATGGAGAAAGGTTTTTGCAAATTGCACTCCCGTTATTTTTGCAGAAGGGCATTTGTTTTGACTTCATAGACAGACTCCCTAGGTTCAGTTTTATCTCTGAAGCTTTGAATACAGCAGACTTGCTTCAGGAAATATATGAAGTGATCATGAAGAGAAAAGCGAATGTATTGGTGTTTTATGGAGAAATCCAGGCCATAATCCTCTGGAGGACATTCCTATACATCCCAGTGACAGTTAACCCTAAAGGTAAAGTATGGATTATGTCAGCCCAAATTGATATTATAGCTTTTAACTTTCATACGCAATGGGATTTCGAAGTCTTTCAAGGTGCTATAGCCTTCGCAAGTCATTCAAATATGCTCCCGAGATTTCAACAATTTCTTCTGGGAAGAAATATTTTCAGGGCCAAAGAAGATGGTTTTATCAAGGAGTTCTGGCAAAATGCATTCAAATGTAAATTCCCAAATTCCATTGTGGGTGAAATGGAAGCGGAAATCTGCACTGGAGAGGAGAACCTAAGTGACCTTCCTGGAGGGTTTTTTGAAATGAGCTTGACTGGTCACAGTTACAATATCTACAATGCAGTCTATGCTGTAGCACATGCTTTGCAAGCCATGCATTCTCTGAAATCAAAACGCAAAGCAATGGTGGATAGAGGAAACCTGACACTTCCAAATGAACAGCTATGGCAGGTAAGAATATCATGAATAATCTAGTATTTACAGGTGGAAACAACACACTCCACTGTTTGTAGACTAGCGTCTCTTCGTGATTATTTCATTCACTCACAATATCATACCCTCCAACATCCCATGGATCAAAATTGGAATACTTGTTTTTTCAGTCCTGAGCTCTCGCAGGAGTCCAAGTAGAAGTCGGGATGGCTTCTGTAATTCTGGAATGTCCCGCTCAAATCAGGATGCTTAAGGGGTATTCAATATGAGCTTCCTTTCCCTTCCCAAAAACAAGGTGGGAATTCATGTATTGAAGAGCATCTTTCCTGTCTTCTGTTTGGCTTATTAGCCTATAGCTGGAGTGGGGACAGAGGCGTCTTAGCCATTGAGCCTACTGGCGCATGGCACCAGGGTGCCATGGCCTGGAGGGCGCCTCCACCCTTCAGCCCTGCTGGCAGCGCCACCCTCGCCCACCTCTTCTTGGGCTGCAGACGCGGGGAGGCCGTCAGCGAGCTTCCTGTCGGCGCGGCAGCCAGGGCTCCCTGGACAGCAGAACCGCACCACCAAAATAGTTATAGCAGAAGTAGCACGAAGCTACTAATTGATAAGTGTGTGTGCTTTTACTTATTACCTACCCTATTAGAAATTATAATGATGGAATTCAAATAATAACAAGGAAAGGGTCTCCTTACATAGCAGCAAAGTGAAACATCCACAATAAAAAGTGTTATATCTCGGCTGCGGATGGGGGAAGGAGGTTAGGGATAAACTTACAAAAATGGCTCCAATGAAAGCACAATGAACAGAGAGTTCAACTCCGTTAGGAAGGAGAGCAAGATCCCATCCCTTTGGGTGCAGGCCATCGTGAAGCAAGAGCAGAACATCTGTATTCTTTTTCCAGGGTAAAAGCAAAAGTTTTGTGAATAATAAGGATGGACGGAACTCCACTGCTCTCTTAATTGTTGTTGTTTAGTCATTTAGTCGTGTCCGACTCTTTGTGACCCCATTGACCAGAGCACACCAGGCACTCCTGTCTTCCACTGCCTCCCCCAGTTTGGTCGGACTCATGTTGGTAGCTTTGAGAACACACTGTCCAGCCATCTCGTCCTCTGTCATCCCCTTCTCCTCTCTTAATTAGTGTGATGTAATTAAATAGTTACTTAATATCTTCTGCAAGGGCAGTCATTAGCATTTCTCAGAGCCAAAGTTGCAGCCCTTTGGATTTTGGAAATAAAATGGTTCTGTTTCCTTTGTGTTTTTTTTTAACCAGCTGCATCTTTTTCTCAGAAGTGTCTCTTTTAACAATAGTGCTGGGTATGAGGTTTCCTTTGACCACAATGGGGACTCGGTGGCTGGATTTGATGTCATAAACTGGGTCTTTTTCCCAAACCAATCCTTTCACAAAGTTGAAGTTGGAAAGATGGATTCCCTGCTTCCTCCAGAGGAAGCATTCACCATTAGGGATGATGTCATCACTTGGCACACCTGGTTTAATCAGGTAGGGTCTCAATTGTTTGGGCCAGATTGAGGGGGTCAAAGTGGTGTTTAATTAGTCTTTACACCTAACACAAGTGATTTTTTTTTTACTGCACATTCTTCCCTTGTCTCACCATTCCTCTGCCTCCAACTGAAACCTGTCAAAGCTATCTGGCATGCCCCCCTACCCTCCTGCACCCCTCTTCAACTTCTTGTGCTCTGGCACGACCCACAACACTGCCTACTTTTTGTAAGATTCAGAGCTCTGGGCTGGGTTTTTTATGTGTGTTTCTATAATCTCCCTTTATTCCTGCTCTGTATGCACCTGAATATCCCACCCTAACAGCCAAACAAGAGGCATGTGGTACAATACAATAGTTAATATAAAACAAAAGTAATAAAAAGGGTTTTATGATCTCTTTGTGTACAAAAGCATATCATTTCAGTTTTGCTTTATCTTATTTGCTACTTTGTTATGTCTACAACAATGGCTAACACAATACTGAACCAACAATGCTACCATCTAATACATCCACCACCAACTCTCATACCCACAACCAACCACTCCCCGAAATCAACTCCAAACACAGCTGACTCTAAACTGTATCCGATCAACATTCAAACTCACTTTCAAACTCTCATCCAATCACCACTCACTACCTACATTCCAAGGATATTCTTCCCCAATCCCTCCCTAACATTAATTCCTCTGATACTCTTACACATATATTTGCCAAAATTACTCTATTATGTACATATGCACCAGAAAATCACAGGCATCAATGTGTTACAGTATATTCATCACTTTGTGAGGCCTGGTTTATTCCTCTATGCTGACCTGTTCCTAAGTAAAATTATGGAAGTCTAACTTGAATTTCATGGAGCAATAGTGTCTCTGAACTTTTCAAAATAAAGACTTCACAATTTAAAGTTGCACAATGGATTCACTACTGTAGTAAGTGGGGTTGCTTAAAGTCTTTTTCCTGGATCCTGTGCGCTTGCCCATCTGGAGTAAGAAACAGAAAACTTCCTTTTGAAAACCTCCCTAAAATGGGAGGATATGAATGATCACTTTTAACGGAGGAAAATAAATGGCAGGGTTGGCTAAATAGTGGACTTGCATATATGTTAATGGATTCCAATTCTCTTCAACCCAGTCAGCATGGCAAATATTCAGGGGCAGTGGGAGCTGTAGTCTTACAGCACCTGGAAGATATCCCTGATCTTGGAAAGACATATAATTATTTTTATTTCATTTCAGTCGAGACAGAGTTAAGGTTGGGGGGGCGGGGAATCTTGCACCAGTAATTTAAAACCTGGTCAAAGCACTGCAATTCTATACAACTGATCAACCTTAGAAAAGCAGTGCCTGTCTCTGGCATCCTGTATGATCTCTGGAACTTCAAAGCTACCAGTGTGAGAGCCAGTGTGGTGTAGTGGTTACGAGTGGTATACTCGTAATCTGCTGAACCGGGTTTGCGTCTCCGCTCCTCCACATGCAGCTGCTGGGTGACCTTGGGCTAGTCACTCTTCTCTGAAGTCTCTCAGCCCCACTCACCTCACAGAGTGTTTGTTGTGGGGGAGGAAGGGAAAGGAGAATGTTAGCCGCTTTGAGACTCCTTCGGGTAGTGAAAAGCGGGGTATCAAATCCAAACTCTTCTTCTTCTACCACTGTAATGTGTTTAAGGCCATTTCCATACCAGTGAGACACAAATTCCCCAAGCAAATTTCCCGATTGGAAAATAATTTCCTCTTCCATCATTGAATAGGTGCTGCCCCTCTCTGTGTGTAATGACCATTGCCATCCTGGTTACAGCAGAAAAAAGAAGGAGGGGAAACCATTTTGTTCCCACGATTGTGCCCCATGCCCAGAAGGGAAGATTTCAGACCAGAATGGTAAGAAATGCCATGTGCACAAGAGGTGGGGAGAGGAGAATTACTCGAATTGACCCAATCTGATAAATAAATGCTTTTGACTGGCATTGTAATTCAAAACACACATCCATATTTGAAAGGAAATTCTTGTAATATTCAAGATACCCTTTCAATAATTGGGTTGGGGTGTGTGGGTGTGGGTGGGTGTGTGGGTGTGTGTGTGAGAGAGAGAGAGAGTGTGCTTTTTGCTAAAAAAAAATGTTCAGGGGTACTCTGGTACTCTCATTTTGACTCAAGAGAATCACCATTTTATAGTTCAAATCAGGGGAAATAAATACAATAAATGGACAAAGATTCACAAAATGTTTAGGAGTATGCATACCCCGTGTACCCCCAGAAAAAAGCACTGGATATCACCTGTGCAAAACCTCTTTGAAAACCTCTGATGTTTTTTGTTTTGTTTTTTAAAATGAAAAAGAGTACAGTGGTACCTCGGGTTACAGACACTTCAGGTTACAGACTCCGCTAACCCAGAAATAGTACCTTGGGTTAAGAACTTTGCTTCAGGATGGGAACAGAAATCACGCAGCAGCGGCACGGCAGCAGCAGGAGGCCCCATTAGCTAAAGTGGTGCTTCAGGTTAAGAACAGTTTCAGGTTAAGAACAGACCTCCAGAATGAATTAAGTTCTTAACCCGAGGTACCACTGTATTTGACAAAAGATTATTATTATTTTTCTAAAGTTGGGTATGAAATGAAGATTTGAAAAACCAAATCCACAACTTTTCGTTTGTTTCAGACATGGCTGACTGCATTAAATGCCCAGAAGACCACTATCCAGGCAAAAAACATGATTCATGCATTCCTAAGGATATAAGCTTTTTGTCATATGAAGAATCTTTGGGAATCAATTTAGCCATTTTTTCTCTTTCCTTTTCTTTAACCACAGTGCTGGTACTAGCAACGTTTGTGAAGCACCAAGACACACCAATAGTCATAGCCAACAACCGAACCCTCACCTACACTCTCCTTGTCTCCCTCTTGCTCTGCTTCCTTTGTTCATTGCTATTCATCGGCCAGCCGCAGAAGGGGACATGTCTCCTCCGACAAACAGCTTTTGGCATCATCTTCTCAGTGGCTGTTTCCTGTGTGCTGGCCAAAACCATCACTGTGGTTCTGGCTTTCATGGCCACCAAACCAGGATCCAGTATGAGAAAATGGGTAGGGAAAAGACTGGCCAACTCCATTGTTCTTTCTTGCTCCCTTATCCAAGCAGGCATCTGTACGGTGTGGCTGGCAACCTCCCCACCATTCCCAGATGTCGATATGCACTCTATGAGTGAAGAAATTGTACTTGAATGTAATGAAGGGGCACCTACTCTGTTTTATTGTGTGCTTGGATACCTGGGTTTCCTGGCCATTGTCAGTTTGGTGGTGGCTTTCCTAGCCAGGAAACTGCCTGACAGCTTCAATGAAGCCAAATTCATCACTTTCAGCATGTTGGTGTTTTGCAGTGTTTGGCTGTCCTTTGTTCCCTCTTATTTGAGCACCAAAGGAAAACACATGGTGGCTGTGGAGATCTTCTCCATCTTAGGTTCCAGTGCTGGGCTGCTAGGCTGCATCTTCTTCCCCAAATGCTATATTATTGTCATGAAGCCAGAGATGAATAACAGGGAACAGCTAATGAAGAGACCAAGTAAAAGCACTTAAGTGTCCAGAACTTCTGCTTCAGGCTGTAGGCTGCAAGCTGGCAAATGCATCAAAAAAAGTTTTAAAATCAGTATGAGAGTTGATTCACAGAATAATTAAACCACAGGTTGGAACCTGCAGCCCATACACTGAATCCAGCACACCAACCAGCTGTCAATGGCATAGCTGTTAACCCTCCCTGCTGTTCCCCACTGCTTTATACATAGCTGTCAACCCTCCCTGCTGTTTCCTAATGCTATAATAAGGGAATTTCCCACAAAAAAGGAAAAGGTTGACAGCTATGGTCAATGGTCCATCAGCCCCCAGAAAAATTTGGCATCCCTTTCTGTCTTTGCAAAGGCTCTTCTTTCCCAGGCATAGCTAAGAAGTCTTGCATTTTACTATTAAAGAGAAACAACAATGAACATCCAAAATGTTATTGACCCTTAACTTTGCCATTTAGGAGCTCTTCTTCCTGAAATGCCCTTTAACACACAATGTAAAATCTTTGCAATAACAATTGTAAAATGAAAATGTAAACAAACAAACAAACAAACAATTCAGGCATCATTGTTGTGGGTTGAATTGTAGATTTCTTGTAAATAAAAAATAAATAAAATTAGATACAGAAAATTATTGAAGTCCCCCCCCTACATCTGTGTACTAAGCATTTTCTTTTTTTGGTTGTCTAAATATGTTTTGATGTCTAGCTACAGAACATTTCAAAATGTTGAGCTGCACAGTCACAGAACTCTTAAATGGGACTGCAATGTCCGCAAAGAAGAATAAGGGTGTTTAAAAAAAAAAAAAATATTGAAATACTTTTACTTCCAGTGGGGAGCCCTCAAATCTTGCAAAGATTTTTGCACACAGAGAGAGACCTAATCCCACCACCACCTGAATTCACTGCCTGATAATGAGCCTGTTAATTTGTGGGTAAGAATTTTCAGTTAATCCAATTTCACACACAGTTTGAGACAGGATTCAATGGCTTGGTTTCTGGGCAACAATGGCATTCTTAGCCTCAACCTTAATCTGAGGTAGCTATTTTAAGTCATATCTCTATATCTGGAATCACAACAAACACATTTGCTCATGGTTATTTATGCTGTGTGTTTTTAAGATGGAGATTAATAGAGTCATATATAAATACCTTAGTCCTTGGAATATTCTCCTGCCTGAGATAATTTAGAAAGTCCTTGTCTGAGAAACAGTGATCAAAAATGTTCATGGAGTTTTATGGGTCCCTGCACTAGCATTTTTTTCAAATATATATGTGTGTTTCTTAGACAAGGATTTTCTAAATTCTATACAAAAGAAGTTGGTATGGCATTAAGTTAAACTGGGATAAAGTACGCTCATTTCCTTCTTCCTAAATTTCCTTCTACCTTCATAAGAGTTGGGAGAGGAATTCAATTCACATTATATTTAAAGGTATTTTATAACCATCTGTCTCGAAAGACAATCGAAGGGAGTGCCTTCAGGGGTAAGGTCAAACTGCTGGAGACTTACAGTAACTGCTGTGGCTGTAGAGACTGACACAGGAGAGATGTGTTTTGTTGCAGCTGGGGCAGATGAAGGCATCCGGTTGTGCTCATTTTCAAGACAACCGTCGTCAAATCTGGAACTATACTTGATGATCTGATAACGTGGATATTCTTTCCTTGTACTCTGTTATTTTAACTTATGTGCAACTACTCATTCTACATGCCTATTTTACAGTTATGTTTCTTATTTGTTAGTTTTCTTCTCGTTACCATTGTCTTCTCTTTTTTATATATTTTATAAAATGAAATAATAATATAAAAAACTTCACCCCCAAAAATGAAAAGAGAAATCTATATGTTTTAACCTTATTGCATTCTTTGAGGTTCTTAGTATTAAGAAAATGTGGTGAGATGTGTTTTACAAACAGTATTTCTTGTGACTAACGTAACACCACAATGACGAACATAACATTTATTAATTGTTGTTGTTGTTTTGTTGTGTTGTCGTTATTTACCTGCCCTTCACCCTAAGGTCACAGGATGGATTACAAGATTAAAAACAACAACCTGAAAAACAGTTTAAAACCACTTACAACCACAAAAATGAGGCTGTTCCTAAAAATATACACCTCAAATGTCAAAGACCAGGATAAAGAAATGGGTATTCAGCATTTGCTTGAAGCTGTATAGTGGTACCTCGGGTTACAGACGCTTCAGGTTACAGACTCTGCTAACCCAGAAATAGTACCTCGGGTTAAGAACTTTGCTTCAGAATGAGAACAGAAATTGCGCGGCAGCCACACAGCGGCAGCGGGAGGCCCCATTAGCTAAAGTGGTACCTCAGGTTAAGAACAGTTTCAGGTTAAGAACGGACATCCAGAACGAATTAAGTTCTTAAACCGAGATACCACTGTATAATGAAGGCACCAGAAGCACCTTTGCTGTTCCTGCTAGCCTAAGGCTGTGTTGAAGATGAGAGTCTGCCCTGTGTACCTGTATGTCTGTTTAATTACTGTTCACATTATTCCATTCACTCCCCAAGTGTGCACCCTTTGCAGTGTAAAATAGAATCAGCTGGCTTTTGAATGTTTCACTCAACAGTAACACTGTTGAAAGAAATCAGAGGGAAATGTTAATAATGTAGTGCACCCCTTTACCTTTGCGTGTCCCACACACAGAGGCTACTAGTCAGCTGGTCATCAGTGGACTGTGGTGTATTAATACAGAGTGACAAGTTGGGGGAGGGGGGTTGTCAACAGAGACAACCATAAAATCATAGAACAAATTACAGGGGCATAAAGTTAAAATTCCTATAAACAATTATACTTTTCTGTTAATCATTGAGGGCAAAATATTGAGCATGTTCTGCTAAGACTTGTGAAGTTGCATGTGCTCAGAATGTCTTGATTTTCCACCCAGGAGCTCAAGGTCTATGAATTATTCTCCCCTCTCCCTTTTACCTTTGCAACAGGCAGGCTTTCCTAAGTTTCTATACGTACATACCCTCCAACATTCTTCTGGTGAAAATAGGGATGTCCCATTCCATAATGATAATTTTACTATTTTACCCCACACATCTTACTGGGTTGCCCCAGGTGCTTCCAACATATATAAAAGCATAATAAAACATAAAAAATTTAAAAAAAACTTCCCTATACAGGATTTCCTTCAGACAGCTCGGGGGTCGTATAACTCCATCCCCTCCAACATTTCTCCAATGAAAATAGGGACATTCTAAGGAAAAGCGTGACATTCCAGGATCAAATCAGAAACCGGGATGGTTTCTCTAAATCAGGGACATCCCTGGAAAACAGGGACTCTTGGAGGGTCTGTATGTATATAGAAGTGGCTCCGAATCAAGTAAATCAATAAAAAATACTTAACTAACTCAGGTTCTGCCACCCCACACCCCATGCTACACCCGTCCTGGCTACACCCATGCTTGTGTGGCAGTGGTACTCAGCCCAGGAAATCCTGCTGGCATCCCTGGTTGAATGTCCCTTCTCAGTAAAACTTGACTAGCACCAGATCTTCTAACTCTTAGATCCCAGGTGAAAACATTGCTGTTCTCTCAAGCATATAATGATGGCAGCAACCATATTTTTCTCCCTGGAAAAGAAGGCAACTGTGGCCTTATTTAGAACACTCAGTCTTTCAGCCTGCTTGGACCACCTGTTACAAGTCTGTGTGTATGCTGAGGTGAGGGAGAAAATATTAGGCATTAAAATACAGCTTGGATTTACAGTGGTACCTCGGGTTAAGTACGCTTCAGGTTAAGTATGCTTCAGGTTAAGAACTCCGCTTAAGAACAGATATCGTGCTCTGGCAGCGCAGCGGCAGCAAGAGGTCCCATTAGCTAAAGTGGTGCTTCTGGTTAAGTACACGCTTCAGGTTAAGAAGGGACCTCTGGAACGAATTATGTACTTAACCCGAGGTACCACTGTATCTTGTAAAACTAGGTTTTAAAAAGAATCTTTGGAAATTCTGCCGAGTCCACCAGAGAAAACACCACTGAAGAAGTTGAGACTCTTCCATCCAACCTTGATCTCATGCCACGTGGAGTTTTCTTTCAATTTCATCATAGTTTTCAATTTATTTATTTTTTTTATAAGATTTTATTATTTTTCCATGAAACAAGACAAAACAACATTAAACCTACATACATAAACACCATAAAAGCATAATAAACAATCAACAATACAAAAATGCAACAAAACCATACAACAAAACAAACTTATACAAACCTTACTAGATACTTATCTCTGTTTCTAAACTTGTTTTAACTTCTTAGGGGGGACTTCCCCTGTTCCCTCCTCTGTCTTCAAAAACATATATACTTTTAAGGTAGCTTCATTTCTTTTGTCATTAACTTATACTCAATATTCTAATATTTTTTAAGTTTATCTAAACCAAAATATTCCTTGACATATGTTCTATATCTTATCATCTTCTTATACAAATAAATCTATCCAATCAAATAATATCCTCTTAAACAATTGTAGCTCTACTTATACTTCTAAAGCCGATTCTTTTATATATTCCTGCACAAACACTCAAACATTCATTTTAACATGATTAACTAAATAGTCTTTAAATTTCTTCCAATCTTGTGACACCTTCTCCTCCCTCTGGTTTCGGACTCTGGCGGTAAGGTCTGCAAGCTCCATATACTCCATCAGTTTCATCTGCCATTCTTCAATTGTCGGTATCTCTTCGCCCTTCCAAGTTCTTGCCAATAAAATTCTAGCAGCTGTTGTGGCATACATAAAAAACACTCTATCCTGACTGGGTATCTCATCATTGGTCATGCTCAAGAGAAAAGCCTCTGGTTTCTTGCAAAAGGTAATTTTCATTACCTTCTTAAGCTCGTTATAAATCTTATCCCAGAAGGCCCTTACCCCTGAACACGACCACCACATGTGATAAAAAGTACCTTTTGACGATTTACATTTCCAACACACATCCGACGTTTTAGAGTTCATTCTAGCTAGCTTGACTGGTGTCAGATACCATCTATAAAGCATTTTCATTACATTTTCTCTTAAACTATTGCAAGCAGTAAAATTAATATCTTTCCTCCACAATCTCTCCCAGTCATCCATCATAATATTATGACCAACATCCTTTGCCCAATCTATCATTGTTGACTTAACCAACTCATCTTTAGTATGCCACTCTAGCAACAGATTGTACATCTTGGAAAGGTTTTTTGAGTTCGATTCGATCAGTTCTGTTTCCAGTTTTGATTTCTCCACCTGAAAACCAACTTTTTTGTCTAGTTTAAAAGTTTCATGTACCTGATGATATTGCAACCAGTCAGGGACTTGACTTTTGACTTGATCATAGCTTTTCAGCTTAAATGAGTCCCCTTCCTGTTGCAATATGTCCATATATCGCAACCATCTAGCAGACATGTTTGGTCTCTTATAGGCCTTAGCCTCCACTGGTGATATCCATCTAGGAGTCTTTCTCTCCAGTAAGTCTTTATACCTAATCCAGACCTGATACAAGGATTTCCTGATTATATGACTCTTAAAAGTTCTGTGAATTTTAACTTTGTCATACCAAAGGTATGCATGCCAACCGAACATATTATCATATCCCTCCAAGTCCAACACATCTACATTCTCTAATTTGAACCAATCTTTTAGCCAGCAAAAGGCAGCTGCTTCAAAGTAAAGTCTTAAATCCGGCAGGGCAAAGCCTCCTCTCTCTTTAGAGTCTGTCAACACCTTAAACTTGATTCTCGGCTTTTTGCCCTGCCATATAAACTTCGATAGATCCCTTTGCCAAATCTTGAAGCAGTCCATTTTATCCAAAATTGGTATGGCTTGGAATAAAAACAGCATCCTTGGTAGAACATTCATTTTAATGGCGGCTATTCTTCCCATTAACGACAATTTCAATCTTGTCCATATCTCCAAGTCTTTCTTTATCTCTATCCACAGTTTTTCATAGTTGTCTTTGTACAGGTTCACATTTTTTGCTGTGAGATTGATACCTAGATATTTTACCGATTTGACAAAATTGAGGCCAGTGCCCTCCTGTAATCTTTGTATCTGTTCTGCACTCATATTTTTACTTAAAACTTTGGTTTTCTGTTTGTTTAATTTGAAGCCAGCTACACGTCCAAATTGTTCAATTAATTCTAGGGCTTTGGGGACACTGCTTTCTGGCTCTTGTAGGGATAGCATCAGATCATCTGCAAAGGCGCGTAGTTTGTATTCCTTCTCTCCCACTCTGATTCCTTTTACCTGTTTCTCTTTTCGTAGCATGTTTAAAAGGACCTCCAGGACCGTAATAAATAATAAAGGGGAGATAGGGCACCCTTGTCTTGTTCCTTTTTCAACTTCGATTTCCTCCGATATCACGCCATTTATTATTATTTTAGCTCTTTGTTCAGTATAAATGGCTTTAATACCATTTAAAAATCTTTCTCCAACTCCCATCTTTTCCAAATTCTTTTTCATAAACATCCAAGATATTTTATCAAAGGCTTTCTCCAACGCAATTTATGTAGCTGTTAGCGTTCCTCTTTCAAGAACTGTTATATAGCCTTTAGGTCGTGTACAGATACATAAGAAGAGCATTGCTGGAACAAACCAAAGGCCTTTCTAGCCTAGCTTTCTGTTCTCACTGTGTCCAACCGCAAGATACATGTTTGAAGCCCACAAGCTGCACCAGAGTGAAGAGCAGATACCCTTCTCTGCAGACATAGTGACCACATTACAGGCAGAGATGAGTCTGGATAGTATGTGCTTGCACAAGCTATTTAAAAAATCATTAAGCTAACAGGTTAAACAGTACGTTAACAGAAACCTCAAAGTAAGAGAAAAAATGAGCTAATGTCCCAAAATAAATATTATGCTGTAGCAATGTGGTCAGTTCTACAATCAGCCTAAAATACATTCTGAAGTTTTTTTGTTTGTTTGTTTGTTTTACTGTTCCCCTTCTGAGGATTTTGCCAACACAGCTTTCATACTTTCTCTTAATCCATGCAATTAGTGAGATTTAGGTATTATTATTATTACTATTAATCAATCAATCAATCAATCAATTTATATATCGCCCTTTATCTAAAGATCTCAGGATGGTGTACAACATTAAAAATATATTACAGAACATCAATGATAAAAACATAGTGAAAAGCACACTGACAGACAGCCTGAAATGAGAAACTACCTGACAGACAGGTATGCTTCCGATTAAAATGTGGCTGGGTGAGCTGCTCCCTCCCTCCCAGTGAGACTCCTCCTGCAGGTCTTGCTGTTTAGGGACGTTCCTGTTACAGGTGGGTGGCAGCATATAGTCTTGAAGTGCTTCATGGTGGACCAGCAAGGCTTTGGCTCCAAGGTCATGCTTGATAGTTGCCTGTTTGTACATATGGCCCGTGGTGGCCCTCATGGCTTGTTTGGCCAATAGGCCTATGGGTCACGTTTATCTTTGGGTTGATCAGGATTCCTCAGCACTGATGTTCAGTTTGGGGCAGTGTTGCCCCAGGCCCTACATCACCAGATGATGTGACAGTTTGGAATGCATTCATTCCGTATTGGAGCCATGGCTGTGGCTTGATGGGCATCCCTACAGATCGTATCAAGGACATCAAGAGTTTCAGTGTTTCCAGGTTACATACTGTGTTGTAACTCTTTCCTTTCTTTAGACAGATTTGGGCCCATTGCCAGAGGCTGACAGAGTTACACCATGAGAGCAATCTATTTTGTTCTGTGTGCAATGGAGGGCTGCATCATCGGCTGTTGGTATGCAGTTACATCTTCCCTCCCGTATTACTTTCCAGTGCGTAACTGGGAGAAGCATGCTTTGAGGAGAGCTGCTGGCCACATTTTATCACCTTGAGGTGCCTGGGTCCTTCCCCCACATCTTACGCATCCATTTGGGTGAGAATTATTTCATCCAATGGACAGGAATTAACACCCTAGCGAGTTACAAAGGACCTTTGCTGGATCCGTACCTTCTTTCCTTGGGTTGGTCTGAGTTCTTGGAGCCTTGTGTGTGGTGAGAGGCACACCTACCAATCAAGCTGGAGAGGGCCCACAGAAAGGTGAATTGCCTGGTTAAGGACTTTGTTTGGGGTATGTTCCTCATGGGAGGATCCACACTGATCTTCCCCACCATTTTTCAGAATGATGGGATCCACCTGTCCAAGGCAGGCTGTGACTTATTTCTTGAGGATCTGCAGAGGGCTGGTTTTGAGTTTTGGTTTTATTTAAAGAAGACGTCAACTGGATGGAGATGAGGTAGTGTTGGGTTAAAGTCACCCTTGGCCAGTCTACACTTTTCAGGTGTCATTGGCGGTACTCTTATTATTGGCATGCATGCTGAGGTGAACATCAGGGCTGGAGGGCGAGGGCCACAGGTCATGTTTATATACACAAAGTGCTCGGAGCAAGGCTTCCTTCCAATGTTTTTCTTTTCCACCACCAGCGATGCCTGCAAACATGTCCCATGAGTAGGGAAGGTCTTGAACCCTCCAAATTAGGGTTCTGCCCTGCCCAGACTTCATGTTTTTTGTCCGTTTGCATCTTTTGCAGATCCTCTCTGCAGCAGTTGTCATTTTCTTTCTCCAGTTAAAACACTGCACTTGCAAACAGCACTGTCAGGAGCTCCCCCCACCTGTGCCTTTACTAGCAGGAATTTCATAGTGAGCCACAGTTTTCAGTGATCTTAGCAGTAAGCAAACCCTACCTCTACAATAAACCATTTACCATTTTGGCAAGTATTCTGCTAATGCAAACATTACGTTTTATTGCTGGGAGGCGGTTGCTCAACTGAAGAAGAGGAAAGGTTTCTTACACATCACCAGAAAAGAGGCAAAAGAGGACACATATTTGCATAAAATCAGCATGTGCTAAATCTGCCTGTGAGAGAAATCCTCTGCCACTGAGCTTCAGCCCTTCCCCTAAATTAATCTGTAATTTTATCTGTTTTTTCTGGCCAAGGTTCAGCAGTATTGAACCTGCTCTCACCTTGTCAAGAAGAAAAGCAAAACAAATACCGTACCAACCACAGTTTGGTTTCGGGTAGTCAAGGGCAGAGAGTTTTCATCACAATCTTGATTTCTTCTAAATCCAGGAAAAGGTACCTTTTTCTTTGTATTTTTCTTTTTAAAAATTTGATATTATTGTACAGTATTGTCAAAGGGTGTGACAGCATAGCTGCTTTTATGGATAATTCAAAGTGCATTATCACAGTCAGCAAGTGGGATTTCTTCACATGATCATCCCCTTGAGCATTTTCACCGTCCACACAATGTAAGGACACAATACAGTCAAAATTAATGACCTAACATAATTTCCATTGTTGTCAGCAGGAACATTAAGTGTATACTTGGATATTCTAACCTGAAATCAATTCGGATTAAAGCTGTGGTTAAATTATGTCCTAGTCTCAAATTACCTTTTCCTGAATTTCTTAAGCAGTTTTATATATCATTTGCCTGTAGAAGAGAGAGAAGAAACAGAAGAGAGGATATGTGGAACAGATTTGAAGAACTTGAGTCACCTACAACAGTGTGGTGTAGTGGTTAAGAGCAGTAGACTCGTAATCTGGGGAACCGGGTTCGCGTCTCCGCTCCTCCACATGCAGCTGCTGGGTGACCTTGGGCTAGTCACACTTCTTTGAAGTCTCTCAGCCCCACTCACCTCACAGAGTGTTTGTTGTGGGGGAGGAAGGGAAAGGAGAATGTTAGCTGCTTTGAGACTCCTTCGGGTAGTGATAAAGCGGGATATCAAATCCAAACTCTTCTTTAGTGGGAGGAACTGAAACAGATTCCAAAGGGGAGGGCTGTATTCACACACCCCACTTCCTCTGCATCTAGTACACTACCCCTGCTGGTTGGGGAGGTGGTCTACACACAATGTTAGCCACTATCCGTATCTATCCTGTATCAATCCTGCAATTTCTTACAAAATGCTGCATTTTAATGCATTTATCTTTTCCTCTCTCATTTCTCTCTTTCCTCAGCAAAATACATAGAAGTTACGTCTGAGAAAGTATCCAGGAAGTGGGTTTTCCCCCCCAATGAATGAATGTACAATGCTCAATGCTGGTGTAAGGTATGTGTACTTTGCAGAGGTTTACACAGTATGTTTTCTAACAGCCAACAAGATCCAGACATTTTAGTGCTCACTTTCTCCTGACGTGTGCATTTTTGTACACAGATTTTGTACACAGAACTGCATCACAAGAGTCAGTGTGAACTCTGAAGGATCGCTGCGTTTCAGTTTGTGTGTCTTTTTAGCAAGTGCAGATTAAGTAGATTCGCATTGAAATATGAACCAAACCAAATTTCTCTCCCATCCCTACCCAATACTATACAACAAAAAAACTATCAGATTGAGGGAGGCAACCAACTGCAAACCTAATCCCTGTAGGTTTATTTACTGCATGGTTTCAGGAAGACTGAAAATAAAAATGTATCCATTTCACTTCAACTCCTGAAAGCTTCCCTCCCTCTATAAACTGCAAAAAAAAAGCTTTATATGGCTCTTGCTCCAGACTGACTGGACTCCTAAGCAGCAGCAGTCATGTTAGGGAGCAGGAATGCTCTGCAAAATTATGTTTAGATCCCCATTTTTCATGTGGTACAGTGGAACCTAGGGTTAAGAACTTAATTCGTTCTGGAGGTCCGTTCTTAACCTGAAACTGTTCTTAACCTGAGGTACCACTTTAGCTAAATGGGCCTCCCACTGCCGCCTTGCCACTGCCGCACGATTTCTGTTCTCATCCTAAAGCAAAGTTCTTAACCCGAGGTACTATTTCTGCGTTAGCGGAGTCTGTAACCTGAAGCGTCTGTAACCCGAGGTACCACTGTAATGTCCCTTATTGTCACTGCAATACCTCAGAAACTGCATGACAGGATTTCTTCTTCAAAACCCCTCACCATCCAAAACCTCCCTAGCTGCGGAATGCCAGCAGATATTATTGTTGTTGATTTTGATACTTTTGTCATAATCATTATTTTACATTTCTCGTCACTCCCCCCGCCCCACGCCACTCCACTTGTACTTTACCCTATGGTCTGAGGTCAGATTTCAACAATGTAAAAATGCATTATGAAAAGTCAGTAAAACATTTTACAACCAGAAAAATAAGATCAGCCCCAAAAGTAAATATCTGAAGTGTCAAAGGCCAAGGTAAAGAGATGTGTCTTGTGCATACAGTCAGGAGCGGAGGAAGGTGGGGGCGATGGGAGCGCACCACCCCCATTGGCACGATCCTGGTGGAGTTCCATCGCACTGCCCCCTGCCTGCACTGTGCGCCACACCCCCAGAATGCGCGCCACACTTCCACGGGCAGCGCACTCCACCCCCAGAATGCACGCCACGCCCCTACGGGCAGCACGGCACGCCCCCAGAATGAGCGCCACACCCCTAGAATGCGCTCCATGACCCTTTGGGCGGCACACCACGCCCCCGGGACATGTGCCACCCCGCCTGCTCCCCGCCCCCGGTGTCAGAGAATGAAGCTCCGCCACTGCATACAGTGGTACCACGGGTTAAGAACTTAATTCGTTCTGGAGGTCCATTCTTAACCTGAAACTGTTCTTAACCTGAGGTACCACTATAGCTAATGGGGCCTCCTGCTGCCGCTGCGCCACCGCCACACAATTTCTGTTCTCATCCTGAAGCAAAGTTCTTAACCCGAGGTACTATCCTGGGTTAGCAGAGTCTGTAACCTGAAGCATCTGTAACCCGAGGTACCACTGTATTAACAAGAATGACTTCTAAATCCCTGCTACATTAAATTTCTATATGGAAGTAGCTACTGACAAAAGGGAGTTTTTTAACAAGCCAAAAAAAAAAAACTTCACAGAATCAAAACATATTATTCTCCTTGACTTTGACACATGAATTGCTATGATTTGTTGGGATAGATGGGGATGTAACAGAGAGGGGCTTCAAAACACAAAGCGTTTGCTCCTAATTATGTTTGTTGGTGCTCATATTTCAGATCGGAGCTGTCTAAAGAAGGATGGGGGTCCATAAATCTCAAGAAACTGTCCATCTCATTCTTGGTTCTTTCTACATTGTAGTCCTGGCACTGATCCCCTCATCAGGTAAAAAGTGTAGAGCAGCAGCAGCAAAAGGTTATGTTGCCATGGACTTAGCGAAGGAGGACTTTTAGGCATGTTGTGACACAGAAATCAATGTGCACATGGGGTTCTCATTGGTGAACCTTTTCAATTTCTCCTTTCCTACTTGACGGTGGAGAAGCAGTACCGTAGCAGAATTTGGAAAGATGTCTGCCTTCATCTTGATTTTGTTCTCATTATAAATTGAGTGATTCTCATGGGAAAACTATGAGCTGCAGTGGCCCTGCTGAATAGCTGTTCACTGAAATTATTTTTGCCTCCCTACACCTTACTCTCATTTCAAGTAGGAGTAAGCAATGAAATGTTCAAAGACAAGGGGGCAGTCACTGTTAAGCAGGAGGATGTCTCAGTAACGGATGAGGCTTTGGCGGGAGAAGAGTTCAGTGAGCAAACTGCAGTTTTGCTTGATAGCAGCCTAACCTTATACTGAATTCAGACCACTGATCCATCTAGCTCAATATTGTCTGCATTGAGTGGCAGCAGCTCTCCAGAATTTCAGACAGGGTTCTCTCCCAACTCTACCTGCCAATGAGAATCTCAGACCTGCATTCTCTACTACTGAGCTACACACACTCACCTCCTTCATACAGGTGATTTAAAGGCTTTTCCTGCTTCTACCATCTCAGCTACCTCTGCTGTTGAGGCTATGAACTTATTTAAGACCTTGACTGACAGATCGCAAGGCCACTTGAGAACTGAGATCAAGAGTAGTGGCTCACAAAGATCATTGGGATCTTCCAGCTGGTTTCACAAAGAGTGCAAACAGGCCAAAAGCCAGCTGAAGAGAGTCTACTGTAAATACAGTAACTCTATTATTATTATTATTATTATTATTATTATTATTATTATTATTATTATTATTTTACCCACCCATCTGGCTGAGTTTCCCCAGCCACTCTGGGCGGCACCCAACAGAATATTAAAAACACGATAAAACATCAAACATTAAAAACTTCCCTGCCTTCAGATGTCCTCTAAAAGTCAGATAGTTGTTTATTTCCTTGACATCTCACAGGAGGGTGTTCCACTGTCGGAATACGTTTCACGGATCCGCCATGGATTCACATTTATTTAGTTATTTAATGAGGTTTTCGAGATTTACTTTTGGTATCACTACGCGCAAAAGCGAAAGTGAAAGTATGAATGAATAGTGTGGTTCACTTATGAGATTAATCCGCCTTTATTTTATAGTTCCGGTCATGTTCAAAGTTGTTAATGAGCGTTAAGCTTGCTTCCCGCCTTTTTGGAGGGCAGCAACAGTGATTTTATTGGTTGAGGCATTGATGATGATGTCATGTTTGTTCCCTAATAAAAGGCAGAGGCACCCCCGCTTAGGCACGTTTTTCCTTGGTTTCTTTGGTTTAGTCAGTCGACGTTCTCTTACCTTAGTTTAAGTTCAGGGTTTAGTTTAAGGGTATCGGGAGCGGGCTGGACGGGTTGGATGGGTTTTCTTTTAGTTAGAGTTAGATCGCGGAAGATCATTCGGTTTAGCCTTAGTCAGGTTTCTTTTAGGTTTAGCCTAGGGCTAGGCTTGCGGAAGATATTTCGGTTTTAGTCTTATTTAGCTAGCCTCGCGGAAGATTGGGCGCGCAGGGACTTTAAGCTTAGGAGAACTTAGCTTAGGGGACGAGCCTATGCGGGTTCTGCCGAAGCCACTAAAGATACTACCGGTGTCTGTCTTCCTTTGGGGGTAAAAGAGGAGTAAAAGGTTTAAAGTAAAAATTTTAATTTCCTTAAGTTGGTCCATCTATTCAGAGTCAGGGTATATTCTATTTCACGAGGCAACTTTTCATTAAGAAGGCAACTAAGAACTCATGCACCTTCGGAGTCATCAATTGGCTTACTCAGCTTCCTTCGGATTGTGAGACTTGGCCGGCGCCCGTGCTCAAAAGCACGCGGAACGCTGGCCGCTTTCCCCGCAACTGGTACCTCGTGCATGATCAGTCCAAGTTTGTGCACGAGGAGCTCCAGCACGCAAACCCCGACAAGTGGTGCCCCTCTCTGAGGCGAAGCGTAGTCGAAAATCGCTTCCACGAAGACTCCGGTTAAAAGCAACATATCGGAAGTGGCTCGGAAACAGACGTTGAGAGGTGAGGTATAACGGCCCGGTTCATCCAGGATTTCGCTGCAGTAGCGCAAATCCATCGCTTGCCCAAAATAGAGTAAAATTTGCCCCAAGGGGTCCCCGGGTAGAGCGGCAAGGAGTTTAGTGTAAGCCTACGGGCAGGGTAAGGTATTCCCTAAAGCCTACGGGTGGGAAGGGTTTCTGGCAAAAGCCTACGGGTGCCAGGGTTTTCGGTCAAAGCCTACGGGTAGGGCCGGTGTCTCCCAAAGAAGCCTACGGGTGGGAGGGAAGTTTTCTGGCGAAAGCCTACGGGTGCCAGGTTTTTCGGTCAAAGCCTACGGGTAGGGCCGGTAGCCCCTAGTAGAAGCCCACGGGTGGGGGTGGAGGTTTTCTGGCGAAAGCCTACGGGTGCCAGGTTTTTCGGTTAAAGCCTACGGGTAGGACCGGTGTCCCCTAGTAGAAGCCTACGGGTGGGGGAGGAAAAGTTTTTGGAAAGTGTTAAAAATGGGCTCCTCACTCTCAACTGCTCAAATTAAATTTTGTGAAGATTTATTGTACCTTTTGAAAAGAAATGGTCACCCTGTCTGTGAATCAGAAGTAGAGCTTTTAGTTAAAACTATTGGGGAAGTTTGCCCTTGGGTTCCTAAGGAGGGAACGAAAGATCTAGCTTCATGGGAAAGGATTGGGTTAGAATTTATGGCCAACCCGAAAATCGGAATTCCTGTACAATTGGTATGGAGCAAAGTAAGAAACTGCTTTCAACAAATCGCTCCAAGGAATGTTTTGCTTAATGGAACAGTGAATTTGGGAAGTTCTGCTCTTAATAGTGCCCCTGTGCTGCCGCTTGTGGTTGTGCCATTTTCGGCCCCCTCGCAGCAGCCAGTTCAGGCCCCGTTGTCGTACATGCACTCGCCCTTGTCCAATTTGTCATTGCCAGATTCATTGCCGCCTGTGCCGGTGCAGCAGACGCCGTCGGCCTTTCAGGCCCCGCCGCGGACTGCCCCACCGCCAGTCGCTCAGCAGCCATCGCAGGCCTTTTACCAGCCAGCGATCTCAAGTCAACAGCAGCCGCGGACCTCGCTCCAGGCAACGGTCCCGCTTCCTCCATCGCAAGCCGCGCTTTTGCCAGCGATCCAGCAGCAGCAGCAGCAAGCAGCTTTTTTGCCAGCAAACCCTGCTGCCCTGCAGGCCGCACTCAAGCCAGCAGCTCCAGTTTTGCAGCAAGCTGATTTCCAATCAACAGCAATCCAAGCTTCAATGCAAGCAGCACAACATCAATTTACCAACCCTTCAGCACCTCCAATGCCAATGCAGATTCCAAGACAAGAGCAAAGCCAAACAATGATGATCCAGATGCCAGAACTTGCAGTACAGAGCCAACAACCTTATGCTCCAACTTCAAGTCAGCCATCTTGTCTTCATCCAACTTCAAGTCAGCCATCTTGTCTTCATAGTCAGCCATCTTCAAGGCATCCTGATGTCAAAGACTCTTTAGCACCATCTAGTGGCTCATCATTTGGAAAGCATCAAGAAGATTTAAACTCACTGATGCCACCTACAGATCCAACAGCGATGCAACCCATCTGCAGAACTCAAGCTTTGGAAGCAGCTTTGGGACAGATAGACTTTAGCGCTGATCCAATGCACATCTTTCCAGTGATTCGTGCAAATGGAGGACAACCTGCAAGATATCAAGCCATCCCTTTTGAAACACTACGTGAACTGCGAAAAGCCATACGCGAAAATGGACTTCAAGCTCCTTATACTAGAAGTTTACTTGAAGGACTGTCCACTAGTAGACTTCTGCCATCTGATTGGAAGTTAATACTTCGCACCTTCCTGTCGCCTACAGATGCTCTTCTGTGCCTGCAAGAGTGGAAAGAAGTAGCAGCCAGACGTGCAACACCACTCGCCACAGAAGATATGCTCACAGGATCAGGACATTACTCCAATCTCAATCAACAGCTAGCCATACCTGATGCTGCACTTGTCACCATAGCAGACATCGTAGTCAAAGCTTGGCGCAGATTACCCAATCGCACAGATGCCAGCTCAGTATCAGGATTCGCTGCAGTTAGGCAAGGTCCAAGGGAGCCTTATGGGGACTTCGTGGATCGCCTGATTGTTGCAGTGGAACGCCAAATAGAAGATCGTCATGCCAGAAACATGCTGACAAAACAACTTGCCTTTGAAAATGCCAACGATGACTGCAAGAATGCCCTAACAGCAGTTGCAGCTCGTCCAGATGCCACATTGACTGAGATGCTACGCGTCTGCCAGAATGTTGGTACCCACTCCTACAAAGCACAACTCTTGGCAGCTGCAGTACAGATGCCACGTCAAGACAGCTCTACGCCAGTCAAGAAGTGCTATGGGTGTGGAGGCGATGGACATTTCAGGTCGCAGTGCACGGCAACACCAAGGCCTTCTGCCAAGCCACCAGAGAGATGTCCCATCTGCCAAAAAGGATTTCATTGGGCGAATGATTGTCGTTTGAATCCACAGAATACATCACCTACCTCATCTCCAGTTCAGGGAAACGGTTCTGCGGGCCGCGCCCCGGCCCCGGTAAAACAATAGGGTGCAAGCTCAAGAACATCATGAAGGTCAACCATCCCAGAAAGATGAACAACGCTACTCCTTATCCAGGTCATCAGGAAAAAAGAGTGATCCAGAGAGATGTCTACTCTTCAGATGTCCAGAGAAAAGATGTGACCTCATCAGACATTCAGGTTCCAGAGGTTTCATCATCTGCCTTACCTATCCAAAGGGTTCCGGCAGATAACACAGCATTCAGTTCACCTCCTGCTAACTGCCTTTCAGTTCCTAGTGATGTCACCCCTGCTTCACAGCAAGCAATCACAGTCAAGTCTCTGATCGCAGAATTGCCTTCAACGTTGAGAAAACATCCTACTGAGGTCAACCTTGCAGCACCTGAGCTTTACTCACCTTCGAGTCAAGGTCAATCTGTCATTGAAGGACATTTGCCCTTGATGAAACAGCAATATCCAGGTAGCAACCCAGCTGATGATCACTTTCCATGTGGCCAAAGAATACAAGTGAGTGAGCCAGCTCCCTCTTGTGGAAGCTTAAACATCACTCCAGTTAACAATGTCCACACCTTTGTGTCACCTCCAGCTTTTAAGCTCAGCCCGCCACAACCAAACAATTATCAGGAACAACAACTTCGACTGCCTTGTGTCAAAGAAGAAGCTCCATCCTGCCAGTTTGATGCACAACTAACTGAATGCCAGCAGGTTCAACAGCGTCAGCAACTTTTACTAACAGAAGAACCTCAAGTTTGCCAACTCAACGCAAAGCAGCTTCAAAGTTGCCAACTTCAGCAGTGCAAGAAACCCGAAGCCAGAAAGATGTCTTCAGACACTGCCAATGAGGAACAAGAAGCTTCTTCTGTCCCAGGTATACCACTCTTCTTAACAGAGGACTGTTACTTCTCAAATCCATGGTTTGCTCAGCAATTGCCAACATCTATTCGTGGTCCATTCCCAGACACTTCAATTTGCCTTATTCTGCCTAGGATGGATCGCCTCCCTGCCACAGTCACATTGACTGCAGGCCTAGTTCGAATCACAGATTCATCGCAGTTGCTGATTCCAGGATTCTCAACTGTTCCATGTGTCCTAACGAAAGGTTTGGAAATTGCCAGACTCTATTTGCTTACTTCCACGCCTACAGCTCCTGTAGACTCTTTGCCTCCTCAGGCAGCAATGGCGCTAATCAAGATTACAGAGGAACGCCCGCACCTCGTCTTAGAAATGGGTGGACGAAAGATCAAGGGTCTTCTTGATACGGGCGCAGATGTCACAGTTATCGCCAGAAAGGATTGGCCTGACCAGTGGGCAACGACTGTCACCCAGGAAGTCTTCGGAGTCGGAGGTTTTGAACCCGCCCACCAGAGCGTGCATCCGATTACCTTCCAGTCAGACTCAGGCTCCATGGTGCAGCTCCGTCCACTTGTTATGGATGTGCCAATCACCCTTTGGGGTAGAGACTTATTGTCTAAAGCAAGAACTGTTGTCCATACACATTTTTGATGTGGGCCTTTGCATCAGCGCCAGTACATGCTCTTCCACTCACTTGGAAGGAAGGACCCCCTGTATGGGTCGACCAATGGGCGCTGACGTCAGAAAAGCTCGCTGCAGCAGAGGCCCTAATCAAAGAGCTGCTACACCAGGATCGTATGCAACCCTCTACTCTCCGTCAGTACCTCATGGATAAAGCTCCACAGTTATTGACCTTAGAACACTCCCTTGATAGTCTTAAAACTGTCCTTTGCAGAAAGCCTATCGCAAAGTTCTCCTGGAGAGTTTCACTGCTTGGTAAGGTGAATTCTCCTGTCTACAAGTTCTGTTCAGCAGCATCTTCAAGCACTCTCACATCGTTAGAGTTTTCCTCTGCTCTAGTGATCCAATCGCCAACCATGGGACGTTCCTTGCTATGTTCCGTGCTGTCTTTCGCATGGGCATTCTGTTGGCTGATTTTGAATGGTACTCACCGTGTCTACAGATTGCTGCCATCACTTCCTGCAGCATACCTGTTTCCAACCGAAGCCGCAAACCCTTTTCACCTGCTCTTTGTTACTCTCTACCTTGCTGCAAAAATGCTCCGCATCTCCCTCAGGTATTCTTCTGGAGTATCTTCTCCTGCATCGACCAAAGACTCTTATACAGGTTCTTTGAGTCAGCTCCTCCCGGTTGAGGCTGAATATCCTTTTTCAGCATCCATGAAAAGCCAAGTTGGGAGACCCCTGCGTGGTACTTGCCAACCTGCATCGTCAACGGTAGCCCCTTGTTGCTTAATCCTTCTCAGCGGAGGACTGTCCTTGCTTCTGCGGAAGAAACCCCTATTTCCCACACCTTGTTTGTGTGTTCAACTCTCATACTCCTCTAGAAGACACGCTGGATTAACTTTGCATGAAATTCGATACTCCCTTTTCATCGCAAGCCGTGATGTCTAACTCTGGTTGTTAGCTACTCGCTAACTTCTCAACTTCCTGTCAAATGCAGCAACTCTTCAAAAGTGCTCAACGAACAGCACCAGTTCAGTTCTGGGCAGTTTGCCTTATCCTCCTACTGCCTAGGCCTTTTGTTTGCCTCTGGGCGGCCTCTGGTTCCCGGCTGCCTGGATTTGTTCCAGTTTCACTCTTTCTCACACTCACTAGCAGATCGCTATGATTTGCTTGCTTAACCTTCTTTCCTCTACAGGTGTTCCTGTATCCCTCGTATGCAGAACTTTATTCGTGAACTTTTCCTGTGTTCCATGAACTTTTCCTGAGTTCCAGGATCGTATATACCTGAGTAGAAGACGACCGGCAACTCATTCATCGTCTTCATCTTCCTCTCCAGTGTATTTTGCAGTTCGAAAACTGTCCTGTACTTTTATTGTATTTACAAAACTTGCATTTTCAATTTTGTATGCTTTTTGAAATATCCGCCTCGCATGTTACATGTGTTTTCCTTATACCTTGGTAATTAATGATATGGGTGTTTATGTATACAAAGCTTTTCTGCAACGGTTTCCACTTAGAGCGTCACAATTTTGATGATATGAAAATGTTTATATAAGGTCTCAGTATCGCCTTTGTGCAGTTCTAGTCATAGACATATTCATGCATATATGTTTCATTTCAATAATCTTAAATTTCCACGTTGTGCTTACAAAAGTTGTAGTCTAAAATGTGTGTTTTGACGCTTGTATACCTTATTTGAAATGCTTTCTTTTGGTCAAAGAATTGGTCATTCTCGGATTTGTTCAAAGTATATATGTCAAGTCTGGTGACATCCTACCCTTTTGGTACCCCTTTTCTTTTGAAAAATCCCCCTCTATATGCTACCTTTTGGCAGTAAACCAGGTTCCCGGCTTCTCTTTCCACTTTGCTTCCTGCTTTCAATGGAAGGCCCTTATGTAGGTGGTTTAAATCCTCTTCCTGGCTGGGACACCTTTATGTAGGTAGCTTAAAACCCCTCTTGCAGCGAAACACTTGTACGTGGGTGGCTTAAATCCCTTCTCTGGAATCGGACCCTAGTTCCCCGTTACCTGTGGTCGCCGTGGTAAGCTTAAAAAATTCCTTCCTGAAAATTCCCTCGATTCCGTAGCTTATGCGCCACACACCTTTTATGTTTCCTTATCCATTTTTCCTCAGTTTTCCAAATAAAAATTAAAAAAAATGGGGGAGGGGTCTGGGTAGGCAATGAAGCCCCAGCTCTAGTTATATTTTATTTTTGGTCCCGGATCGGGACCTCTCTTATGTTTGGGCAGTCGTTATCCGTTATTTTTAATTTTGGACCTGCATCAGGTCCTCTCTTGTGTTTGGGAAGTGATTTGTTGTTTTACGCTGCACGCGAAAGTATATATGCCTATGAAGTGATTTGTTGTTTTACGCTGCACGCGAAAGTATATATATATGCCTAGAAAGTTTATAGTGTATCGGATTGATCACTTTTTATGTTCGGCCAGTGGTTTGTTATTTTCATGACTTTATTGCTACATTATTGTACAAGTATTTCCTCCTATGAAAAGGTGAATATGGATAATGTTGGTAGTGTTTATATCAAAGTCTATATCAGAACAAATGGTAATGTTTATGTCAGGACAAATGCTTATGATGTCTTTAACCTTTTTTTTATATAACTAAAACAAAAATAATTTAATTTAAAACAAAAAAAGAAAGATGATATGTTGGAATACGTTTCACGGATCCGCCATGGATTCACATTTATTTAGTTATTTAATGAGGTTTTCGAGATTTACTTTTGGTATCACTACGCGCAAAAGCGAAAGTGAAAGTATGAATGAATAGTGTGGTTCACTTATGAGATTAATCCGCCTTTATTTTATAGTTCCGGTCATGTTCAAAGTTGTTAATGAGCGTTAAGCTTGCTTCCCGCCTTTTTGGAGGGCAGCAACAGTGATTTTATTGGTTGAGGCATTGATGATGATGTCACGTTTGTTCCCTAATAAAAGGCAGAGGCACCCCCGCTTAGGCACGTTTTTCCTTGGTTTCTTTGGTTTAGTCAGTCGACGTTCTCTTACCTTAGTTTAAGTTCAGGGTTTAGTTTAAGGGTATCGGGAGCGGGCTGGACGGGTTGGATGGGTTTTCTTTTAGTTAGAGTTAGATCGCGGAAGATCATTCGGTTTAGCCTTAGTCAGGTTTCTTTTAGGTTTAGCCTAGGGCTAGGCTTGCGGAAGATATTTCGGTTTTAGTCTTATTTAGCTAGCCTCGCGGAAGATTGGGCGCGCAGGGACTTTAAGCTTAGGAGAACTTAGCTTAGGGGACGAGCCTATGCGGGTTCTGCCGAAGCCACTAAAGATACTACCGGTGTCTGTCTTCCTTTGGGGGTAAAAGGGGAGTAAAAGGTTTAAAGTAAAAATTTTAATTTCCTTAAGTTGGTCCATCTATTCAGAGTCAGGGTATATTCTATTTCACGAGGCAACTTTTCATTAAGAAGGCAACTAAGAACTCATGCACCTTCGGAGTCATCAATTGGCTTACTCAGCTTCCTTCGGATTGTGAGACTTGGCCGGCGCCCGTGCTCAAAAGCACGCGGAACGCTGGCCGCTTTCCCCGCAACTGGTACCTCGTGCATGATCAGTCCAAGTTTGTGCACGAGGAGCTCCAGCACGCAAACCCCGACATTCCACAGGGTGAGTGCAACTACCAAGAAGGCCCTCTGCCTGGTTTCCTGTAATTTCACTTCTCGCAGTGAGAGAACCACCAGAAGGCCCTTGGAACTGGACCTCAGTGTCCAGGCTAAATGATGGGAGTGGAGAAGCTCCTTCAGGTATACAGTGGTGCCCCGCTAGACAAAAATAATTCATTCTACGAGTTTTTTCGTCTAGCGGTTTTTTCGTCTAGCGAAGCGGCAATGACAGCCGCGCTCCGCTAAACGAAAAAAAAGACGAAAATTTTTCGTCTTGCGAAGCAGCCCCATTGACTTTTTCGTCTTGCGGGGCAGCTTCCGCTAGACAAATGCCGTTCGTCTAGCGAGTTTTTCGTCTAGCGAGGCATTCGTCTAGAGGGGCACCACTGTACTGGGCCAAGGCCGTTTAATTCATTCCTTCCATGAGAGTGATAATCAGATAGTGTAGCCATCAGCAAATAACCTCAAAATGCACCTTAAAAATGGTATTCAGTGCAAGCACACCAAATATCTGTAGACAAGTCTGGTTCATACATCCAGTGAGATCCTTGTAAAGGCTGCCTGTTCCTCTCAATCAGAATATTCCCCAATCTCACCGCTCACCTCCATGTACACAAAGTCATCTGGAGGGAAAATATTTGCCCCTTCTGTAGGGAATCCAAACCGCGAGATGTACCATTTGGGGAAATGTTTCAACCTCAGATATGTTGGTGCTGTTGTTGCCTTTAATATTTGTGATTTTTTTCCCCAGACCATTTTGAACTGAACTCTGCCCTATTTGTTATTGGGTATGTGGGGCAAGATGTCATCTTGCCATGCCAGAGCTCTTCTGGGGCTCTGCCACAAAACGTGGAAGTTCAGTGGAAAAAAACTGTAGATGACAACACTGAGAACATCTACCAGTTCACAGCTTTCACTGGCCAGGAAACATTTGGGCAAGGCTATGACTCCAGGGCAGTGTTTGCCACAGAGGGACTGGACACTGGAAATGTTTCCTTGATGCTGAAAATGGCCAAAAAGTCTGATGAAGGAAGCTACAGCTGCATTGTCAAGACCAAAGACTGGGGTGCTCAGACACAAACTGTTCTGGTTGTTGAATCTTCAAAAGGTATGAATCACAAAGTAGAACGGGCACGGAGGAAATAGCTTGGGCCTAACTTTTGCACTTGTGGTGTAAAATTTAAAGCTACAGTAATCACCAGAGATGACCTCTCCTTCACAAAGGACAGTCCTATTTGAAGGCACCCTCTCTTTGAAAAGCTTCCCAGTCCAAGACTGGTTTAAAGAGCCATAAGAGGGGAAAGCAGTGGCCTTGAATTTGATCATTAACACTTATTGACTGCTCAGCAAACTGAGCAGGAACCTGGGTCATCTATTCAGTAGGATGAATTAAAGTGGCACGATGCATTTCATCTTTTTTGGTTCGTTGATGTGGGCACCGGGGGGGGGTAAAGAAAGGAAAACAGGCCCCCTTACAACTATATTTCCCACTACTCTCTTTGCGACATCATAATCTAATCAGCAAAGAAAGGACCTGGTTGAATGTGTTACCAGAGTCCTCTCTGTTGTCCTCCTTGGAGTTCCTGCTGCCACGACTGATACTGATTCCCTGGATAGATGGCAATGACTCCAAAAATCTCAGAACTCAAGTGGTTCCATTTAAAATGGTTAACATTTTTAAAACATCTGCTGCCTGATCAATTAGGAACCTATTTTTAATAGATGGAAAGGTTTTCAGTTGATTAATCGTACTGCCTGATTGTCTGACTATCACAGCATATAAAAAGGCATCCCTCATTCTCTGTCATTTCTTTCTTTCAGGCAACAGTACCTCAGAGAATTCTTGTTCCTCCACTGCCTTTTGGGTGACATTGGTCTTTCTCCTTCTCGCTCTTCTCGCTCTTGCAGTCACTGTTTGGACATTCAAACACAAAGGTACCATATAAATCACTCTCTCTAATAGCGAATTCATGTGAGGAGTGGAGTGCAGACAGCGGGGCCAACTTGCATAAAATATTGGGGGGGCCAGGTAAGCCCCTCTCCACATAATCGATCACAAGATGCAGTGCACACACACCATTTGCATGGCAATGCCCATCCATTTTATTGGGGGGCAAAGATCCCTCAACCCCCAGGGAGTTGGCTCCTATGAGTGCACATAATATTATAACCAAAGCAGGGGCATTGAGACCCAAGAGAGATTTATCCACATGCTCAGAGTAATTACAAGGCAACGGTGGACCCTGGCTTTTCACATTTCAGTGGTGTCCCGTGTGACGCCCAAATCCAGCCTTCTGTAGGATTTCATAGTTGTGTCACCTGCTGCAGTGTCCCAGAAGCTCTGTGCCCAGTGTGGCCGAATCAGTCATGCTCCCCTAGATCTGCCTCTGCACAAGGTCTGCAGGTGTACACAAAAAAATTCAACAGAGGGTACAATCCCCCTCAAATGGCTTATAGCACAGATGACTAATCTGTGATTTTAACAGTACTGTAGCTGGATCACAATTCCCATCATCCTTGATGATGCTGGCTGAGGCTGGAGTCCAGTAATATCTGAACAGGCACAAGTAGACTACCCCAATCCACAGCATTCACCCACTCCTACATCCTTGCCTTGGGACTTTTACCGTACAGTCCTACAGCTCTATATTCCGTAGTTGGTTGCAAATACAAAAATCCATTAGGGTACTCTATTCTGGTGGTGCCCTTAGATGCCAAGCTAAATTAGACTTCCTTGTGATTCCCCATAGACCACTGCCCCACATTTCAAGGTGCCAGAGAAAAGGGAACTTTCTCACGGAATGAAGAGCAGAGTGTTAAAGAAGAAAAAGAGGAAATAAAGGAAGAAGAAGGTATGTCGTGTAAAATCCGTCTGCTTGTAAACAACCATTTGATCAACTGAAAAGTCGGCCACATTTTCAATTTTTGTATTTAAAAAGAGAAATATGAACCATCAAGATTACCCCTTTGCTAAACCAAGAGGCATTTTCTGCCAGCCTGAGACCCACATTAAACCTGGGACATTATCTGGGGTGCGGGTAGGTGGTCCAAGCACCTCCCTGTAACTGATTTGTGGGTTAGGGGCTGAATAGAAACAATGCCCCCACAATGTAGCCTTGGTCAGCTCTACTGATCAGAGGGATGTGGTGTGAAACAATGTCTCCACAATCACACCATCAACCCCACCCCCCACCCCCTCCACACATAAAGCAGGATGGTGCTTGTGTACACCCAGCAACTATGCCACTCTAAACGGTATCTGTGCAAAGTCCCTCAGTCAGTCAAATCCCTCCTGTAGGCAAGCCACTCACCCTGAGAGACCTGGATCATTCCCTCTGTTGAGAGATTGGTGGGCCATATCACTTAGAATGAAAACCATATGCATTTCTCTTTTTTAGGACTATTACAAGAAATCAGAACATTTCAGAAAGAAAAAGGTATGCCATATAAAATGTTTCCGCTTTCAAACAACCTTTTGATCTGATTAAAATATAGCCATATATTCCATTTCTCTGTTTGCGGCAAAACAGATGAAAAAAGTAGGTATCAGTTTGGAGGGTTAAGATGTTCAATAGTGGGCATTCATTTAGTGAAGGGCCTTAGATTAAGCCACAATGATGATACTGGCACAGAGTTTTAAAGATCACTTGGCCTGAGCATTTTGTTCTTCCCTTGATCACCACCTGCCACTACCTAGATTCCCCTTAGTTTCATAGCTTGCCTTCGACATATTCACATTCAAATAATAAACATATCTATCTATCTATCTATCTATCTATCTATCTATAGATATACCATCATGATTACCTCTTTTATGTGTGGAGAAGTGCTGTGGGCCAGCTTGTTGGATAGCTTGTGCCAACGTTGCTGGTTGTTATGTGAAAATAACTACTTACTAATAATTCCTTTTCTTCATTCCTTTATTCACAGAGTTTTCAGAGGCCTGTTCCTTCAAAGGTGAGAACAACATACTTTTTTCTTTCTTTTTTAGACTTTATTGAGTATTTGCAGAGGTACATTGGGAGATACCACAAAACAGAACACCATAACAAAACAAAACAAAAAATATGGGAAGAACCATTTGTCTGCAAAATAAAACAGTCAATGGACCAAACACTCCAGCTCCAGGGGGCGGAGGTTCTGTGAGCTCTCTAAAAAAAAAAATTTAGGGGGCTGCCCCCCCCCACTGTTGAGGCCAAATGTGGAGCCAGGCACGGAGCAAGCTTCGTGTCAGGGCCCCCTCAATGTTCTTTGGAAGATGACGCTTCTGCAATAGACATACCGGTACTTGTAAATATAAGAAGCAGAATACAAGCAAAGACAATGGGCTTTAGTGGTGGGAGGGAATCAGAAAGTTCTGCACACCTTGTGTTGTGCTGCTTATTCAGATGATCCTGTAAAGCAAACCCAAATCTTCCTTTGTAATCATCCTTCCATGCTATTCCAGTCCCAAAAAGATGAAATAAAGATCCAGGAAATGCTTTTACTTGCCATCAAAAGCTGCAAGTGATTTTTTTTTTTTTAATGAAAACGGAGGAGATTCCTCTGCAGCACTGAAGAAAATGTCCAGACTTTAAAAAAAACTATGCTAAATAGTGAAATAGTAAATTGCTGGATGCAGGTTGGTGCAATCTTACTAGTATCTGCCTTGCTTGTGTGTGCTTTTGTGTTTAAAACCACAGGAATGTTCTCCCCAATTCAGTGGATAGGATTCTAAAAATTAGGAGAAATATACATAAATTAAAAGTAATAATAATAATAATATTGGGCGGCTCCCAACAGAATACTAAAAACGCGATAAAAGATCAAAGATTAAAATCTTCCCTAAACAGGGCTGCTTATAGATGTCTTCTAAAAGTCAGGTAGTTGTTTATTTCTTTGACATCTGATGGGAGGGCATTCCACGGGGCGGGCACCACTACCGAGAAGGCCCTCTACCTAGTTCCCTGTAACCTCACTGCTCGCAACAAGGCGACCGCTAAAAGGCCCTCGGAGATGAACAATTCTTTCATTTGTCACCAGTGCTTTTTTTGAGGCGATATGCTGTACTGCCACCTGTTTTCCTCCAGCCACCATCTTGCCAGCGCCATTTGCCCTCCCACCCATTTACTTGCTTGCTCCCACACACACCTTGCCGCTTCTGCCATTGCCGCCCTGCAGGCACGGCCTGCCAGTTGAGTTTTGGCGCGACCCTTTTACAATCTCCAAAGCGCCTTCCTTTGCTCTGGTGCATCCTTTTTCCAGTAGGCAGACACCTTCCTGGAAGGCACTCTGGAGATCGTAAGAGCAGTGCCAAGGCTCCTCTGGAAAGCCATGCCTGCAGCCTGAGGAAGTACTGCACAGCCGTGATACTCTGAAAAGCAAGAGGAGGTATGTCCCACTGACCTCCGTGGGATTTACTTCTGATTGAACATCCCTAGAAATGGGATGTCAAATTGAAATTTCTATTTGTCACATGGTACAATGGCAGCTTGTTGAACGTGGTATCGTTGTCCAATTAATGAAATCCGTTTTCTTTACTTTGCAGTTGACGTGGTCTTCGACCCCGAGTTAGCTGTCTCACAACTGGAAGTGTCTAGAGATTGGGAAAGTGTTTCAGACACAGAAAGTATTTCTAAGATTTTTTACTATAGTGATACATTGACCCTCCATGCCTTTATTGTGGCAGCACACTGTTTCTCTGAAGGCAAATATTACTGGGAAGTGGAAGTTGGCCAAAAAGAAAATTGGGACTTAGGGGTTGCTTCTCATTCTGTTCATAGAAAAGGGAAGGCCAAACTGCGTCCTGAGAATGGCTACTGGGTCATAGGACTTGATGGTGGGAAAGATTACTGGGCTTGGACAGAGCCAAGGACCCATCTAGAAGTGACTGGAAATCTTACAAATATAGGAATGTTCCTAAATGAGGAAAAAGGTTCCAGAACCCTGTCTTTTTATGATGTCCACACAAGAAGTAAATTGCACACTTTCCGTATCTCCTGTTCTCACAAGCTTTATCCTGTCTTGTCCATGGGCCCCATAACTGCAGAGATAGATCGCTGGAAAAATATTCCACTGTTTGAAGATAAGCAGATTGTTCAGAAAGATGAGAGTGCCTTAGTTCCATCAAGATCATGGATGAAAGGTTTTGCATATACTTCTCATAGATAAGTTTTCTCAAACCCCAATAGCAAAGCAAGTCTTGATTTGCCTTGATTAACCATTGTATGTGAGATTATCCATAAAGAATATGGATCCTGACAGGTATTCATGGACAATTTACTTGACAGAAAGACTTATCCAACAAACCTTGTAACTGCAGGTTTTTATCCCAGTATGTATATGTTTTGGAAATGAAATTGTTGTTGTTTCTAATTAATAATTTTTATTAGTTTTCAATTACAGCCCAATAATAGCCTCATTGTAACAATACCAATTTATAATACCAATCGTTCAAATACCGAATTATGTAATTTAGATAAAGTGGGGCCCCCATGTGCTAGATTTGATGGTTTGATGATTTTCTTTATTTCTGCATTCAAAATCTTATTAATTCCAATTACATTCCGGTCATAATAATAATCCCTCATACAACAACTGCAATATTAATAACTTCTATTTGTGTTGACACATTCAATGATTTCTAAAACTACAAGTGAGGAACTCAATCTATATCCTATATCTTTCTGTGTGTGTGTGGCAATTATTCTGTCTGTGGTGTTTCTTCCTGTTCTTGTAAGAAGTTATGTCTTTCTTTCCCCAGTTGTTGCTGTTATCCATCATGCCTTGGGTGGAGCTGATATCCCAGTGTTGTTCCAGAAATTTCTCTGTTGCTCCATCCTGTGCTTCATTGTTTTTCAACTTTAACACCAGCTGCAAAAGTCACTCTGTCCCAGTAAATATTACCTGTTGTCACCATTTTTCCTCTCAGCCTGAGAAGAAAAGCGGTCTGTCGAACTGCAGATGACTCAGTAAAGAACCCTATCAGTTCCTTGGCAGTTCACAGACTCCTTTCATCCTTCCTTCCAATTGAAGATATATGAGCAATTATACTTCTAATTTAATTAAATTCCAAGTCCTCTAAGCATTATTCAGTTCATTTCATAAATAATAAAGGATGGGGAAGAGTCAGCTCTAAATTTCCATTGTATACCTTTTGCCAAAAAAAAAAATCCTTTTTTGTGGTAGAATTTAAGATACATGATCTGACCTTAATAAATATAGCAATGATGGGGTAAATGTAACTTATTCTTTGTTTTTGTTGCTTATATTAAATTGATGTTTTATTCACTGGTTTGTTGTTTCTAAAATGGCATTTTGTAAGCTAATTTCAGGGCCCTCTTGCTCCAAAAGATACATATATTTCATTCAAGGAAGTACATAAAGAATCTGGGAGAAGCTGGTAAGACAGACCTTCTTCTTAAAACCCTGAAGAGCTATTCCCCATCAGTATGGACTAAACCACACACTCAAATAGTTTTGAGCTTCAATAAGAAGTGTATTTGGGCAGCTCCAAATTACAAACTAATTATGTGGTTTATAAAAATTCATTGACAGTAATGTACAAAAATAAACAACACCTTCTGATACTTAGCATTCTTAAATGGGAAAGAACACTCCTTTCAATAATGTCACTGGCCCCATCTGACTCCTGTGTTCTGTGATGGTTTGAAGGGGGAGCACAAAGTGCATCTCTGGACATGCATAGGTTCCTTGATGGGTTACAGAATCCTTCATGGTCAGGATTTTCAATTCTAGAAAAGCCTACACACGAAACTATATGTGTGCAGATTCCTCAGTCCATATTATCAGTCCATGTTTAATGTTTTATTATGTTTTTAATATGTGTTGGAGGCCGCCCAGAATGGCTGGGGCAACCCAACCAGATGGATGGAGTATAAACAATGAAATGATGGTGATGATGTTCTTCTTGTATTCCTTGGCCTTCATTTGAGTATAAACAAAATAGAAAATTCTTTCCAGTAGCTACTGGAAAGAATTTTCTATTTTGTTTTGACTATGGCAGACCAACACGGCTACCCACCTGTAACTGGTTCATTTGAGTATGTTAGTCTACCTAACTTCTGATTGGTGGTGCAATGATATTAAAAGTGTGACAGTTACCAAAAGGACCCCCCCCCCCTATGTAAGACCAGAAAGGTCACCAAGATTATCAAATAAGAATTTGCTGAAATCATCCAGCAGCACCCCAAAAGCAGGCCTTCTCCATAGTGAGTTCAGGGTTTGGGAGAGTCCAGGGTCTAAAATTACCTAAACAGCACCACTGAGATTATGAGATCAAGTTTTGCCCACGAGGAAAAGGCACTCTGTGCATGCTCAGAGATACTTTGTTGTGACATTTCATAGAAGGGGTCTGGGCCAAAGATACAAGAAGGGATGCTAAATGGCTGAGCAACGATGGAGCTACATGCCAAGACCAACTGTGCCTGCAAGAGATTTTTTTTTTTTTTTAGTACACTGCTAAAGAGACCACGAGAGTTTTCTGCACCTTTACTCTGGAAAGCACCTCTGATGTAACACAGTATTTTCCATATCATTCTTACTATTTGGCAAATACTTGACAGCCTGTCATTTTAAAACTTAAACACCAGAGGGAGCTAAACACATACAGCTTGTTGCAGAATTGATTTTCATTTTTTAACAAATCTGACTACTTCTCAGGAGGCAAGTACCGGTACTGTCTATGAAAACACCTGTAACAGTCCAGAATTATTATTTTTTTAAAGGGGGGAGTGGAATTTGGATCAAAAACCAACACAAAAGAGACGGTTTCCTGCATGCATCCCCTCGCCACAATTTCAAATGTGAGATTGCAGCAACACCGCAATGGCCCCGTCTCATCCTTCAATTTATAATTTATTCAGTCTCTTTTTTTAAAAAAAAGAGCTAAATTCCTATGCCCTCATAGATGGTTTAGCAATCATGTCACCTCTGCTCAGGAAATAATTAACAACAACTACAACTACAACCACCACCACAGAGATTTGAAACTTCCTGGTTCCTTTTTCTTTTACTGTCCCAGGGGAGAAGCGAGAGCCATAAACAGAAAACAAGCAGAAGCACCTGCAACTAAGATGTTGCAGCGTATCACCACCACTAACAGGAGTTCATTTCAGAGCTCCAGCTAGTCAGCCATGCATTCCCTCCATATTATTATAAGCTGGAGGTGAAAGGATAAAGGAGGGCATTCCACTCTCTGTCTCTCAGTTTTTCTTTTCCAACAGACATTCAGCGTTCTGTGGTTACTATCCAGTCTTCATTCGGCTGTGTGTGTTTCTCGGGGAATGGGCTTAATTAATAATAATAATAATAATAATTCTCCATACCTTGGGGTTCCCTAAAGCATATCAATACTTCTCTTTTGCTTCTTGGTGGCATCATTTTAGCTCCAGCCCTGTTGGGACCCACTACCAGAGTTTGATATTAGGAGGAGTGATGAAGAAATCCAAGATTTTAGTATAGTCAAGTTTGGTAAGGAGCATGCCCACCCAGAAACAAAAAGATAACAGCAAAGACACAAGACTGTGCCTTTCTAACTTAGTTCTTACTTCATGCAAGATGGGAGGCTGTTACCCAGAAGGAACACAGACCACTATTAATACTGCAAGTCAAACACGGTGGGGCTGAAGTTGGTTTTGATCTGTAGCCGGGGAAACAAACACCCATCAGATTCCCAGCCCAAATCCAGCACTTAATTGGCTATAGAAACCTTGCGCTCCTTTAACTTAAATGCAGGCATGCGGTCCTATTCAATGTTTGAAAGCTACACAAACAATTTAAATACAAAAAGAGATGCGAGTTCAGAAAAGGAACGAGTTCCTTCTATGCTACTATCGTTTGATGGGGAGGGATGGACGTTTCTGCCCAATCACAGCAAACTCCCGAAAGGTCTGTAGATTTTCTCTGAGCATCACAACCAGGAAATGGACCCTGCGTGTCCGTCTACCCTTACAAGTCTATGGCGATCTCATGTTCAGCCCCAGGGGCTTGTGGGAAGGCATCTCAGCCCCCACCCACCGAAGCAGTTAAAGAGCCTGTGCAGGTTTAAAGGCTTGGAGTAGCTGCGAGGCGCAAACTACACAAACCCGCTTAAGAAGCTTGCTGAGCCAGTAGGAGCAGCTGTGTGTGAAAGAGCACATTCGCAAACCACGGGGAGAAGCGATTGGAAGCAGCCAGTTTTGTGAAGGCAGCGTAGCCCCAAGGCACACACTTAGAGCTTTGTTTTTTAGCAAGGAATGCTGCACCAATGTATGAGGTGTTACGGAAATTATGGGGGGGGGGCACCTAAGCAAAGTCTCCTCCCGAGTAAACTCATTGGGGTATGGAGTGATGCCCTTAAGGGGACCCATCTCTCTGCCCTGATCCAGTAGATGAGAGACCACGTAGAACAGGGAAATTGGGTGCTTCAGGAAGCCACTGGGCTAATATCCCTCAACCAGAATCCCATTGTTCTCTCCCAGGTAAGTGCTCAAGGTATCCTTGCCAATACTTAACACCCATTCACATTTGCTCAGGGCTATCTCCCTGATATTGCTCTGTTTTCCCCACATGTTAATCTTGTTTTTCCTAATGTTTTAGTGATGTAGTAATGATGTTTCCAAACTGTATTCTGGGATATGGTACGAGTTTTTAAAAGTTCTTGTAATGCTGCTCTCGGTGTGCAGTTTTACTGTAACCTATTGCACAATAAACCCTGTCTTGTCCTTGCTCCAGTGGCTGGACTTCTTTTATTTAACTCCGCAGAAACCAGTGGGCTTATCTCCAAGGGCCAGGTGCCTGGGCAGTTCCACACCTGGGATTTTCCGTTACAGAGGATAGAATTTTTAAAAAAGTATTTCCACCACCTTTTCTGCACACAGATTGCTGCACCTGGATAGCTTGCGCACTGTGTCCTGCCTGGATTATTTACTCCCTTTCTGGGAAACTAACACAGATGACTGCCAAATTAAAGTCCTAACTTCGCAATGTTCTGCAGGACAGCTCACTCACTCGGCTGTCCTGCAGATGTTCCTCATCCTTTCCATTACAGTGGTACCTCAAGTTACAAACGCTTCAGGTTACAAACTTCGGTAGCCTGGAAAAGTTACCTCGAGTTGAGAACTTTGCCTCAGGATGAGAACAGAAATCGTGTGCCGGCGGCACAGCGGTAGCAAGAGGCCCCATTAGTGAAAGCACGCCTCTAGTTAAGAACAATTTCAGGTTAAGAACGGACCTGCAGAACGAATTAAGTTTGTAACTAGAGGTACCACTGTACTCCCATTCTACTCTGGGCATTCTTTTGTCTCTAATCTCTTGTGCATATTCATCTATTCCTCAGTTCCAACTACAGTGGTACTTCTAGTTACAAACTTAATTCATTCCGGATTAAACCTGAAACTGATCTTAAATACTGTAGAGGTGTGCTTTCGCTAATGGGGCCTTGTTGTAAGAATTTAAGGTCTTTTATTTATATATATATATAATATGTTATTAATTTGCCAAACAAATAAGGCCACGTGTCTGAAAACAGCACAGAAAGACAGGCCTCACTCCATGTTGACTCCTAGCTGGCCAAGTGTTTCCATCTGCAGGGAGGAGGTGAGAAGTCTCTGCCTGAGGATGGGCCATTTCCCTCACAATGGACAGCCATTAGCCCTACTGGCCAGGGAGGAAACCTTTTGTTTTGCAGAAATGTGTGTCTGGGAGGGTCAAGGAGATGGCACAGGTGTGGAAAATTCCCAAGTTACCTCCTCTGACCATTCCTATTTGTGATGTAGCTCTGATGTATTGGGGGGGGGGGTAGTGGTCTTGGGTTAAATCTCTTCTGTTGATTGGATGATGTTTCTGGGGGTGGGCTAGACTCCAGAAGGGATTTTGAAATGTCTTTATAAGAGCATGCTTGCTTTGTTCTGGGTCTTTTCCCCTGAAAAACACCTTTGTTGCAACAGCTTCAATAAAGATCAAGCTTACTAGCTGCTTTGCTTCTCAATCTCCTCTGGTTAGCCCCTGTTTTTTACTCCTACCAATGGAGAACCTGCAAAGGACTTTGCAAGGGCTCTTGTGTACCCCATAAGGGAATAAGGGCAAATTTTTCCTATTACAGCCTCTTGCTGCTGCTGCGCCACCGGCACACGATTTCCATTCTCATCCTGAGGCAAAGTTCTCAACTGGAGGTAACTCTTCCAGGTTAGCTGAGTTTGTAACCTGAGGCGTTTGTAACGCGAGGTACCACTGTATCTGCTTTTCTTGTTTGTCCCCCATCACACATGCTGTGTAACCCCATCTACTTCCAAATCTCACAGAAATAAAAGTTTCCTCCACCCCTGCCCCTTAAAGATGGACTCTTGCAAAGATTAAGTTGAACATGTTTAATAATGGCAACCAGCATGCCTCTAGGCATATTCGGCTTTAGAGCAGGAAAGTGTTAAAAAGAAATAAATTCAAACAGGAGGCAAGCAAACAGCAGAAAAAGAAACAGCAAGAGAAACTTGTGGTAGATCAGATGTTGGAACTTTGGGAGCAAGGAAACCTAGGTTCAAATTTGTACCTGTTGGCTCGTCTTGAGCAAGTACAGGTAGCTATTGAAAGCTAGTACATGCTGTAGGAACAGTGCTGCATTTGGGCCATGGAGACCTCGGTTCAAAGCTTCACCCTGCCGTGAAGGTCTTTGCATGACCTTGGGCCAATCAGGATCCTACAGAATTGCTGTGAAGATGAGGAACGGCAGGGAAGTCCCATGCAGGCCACCCAAAATATGGGCTAAAAATGCAACATATACATCAATGGCCAAAGCTCTATTTTATCTTACGGTTGTTCTGAGGATAAAAATGGGATAATCCTGGAGGAATGGTGTAATATACACATGATAAATAAATAAAACAAAGAAACAATCGAGGAGTTTTAAAAAGGAAGAGCTACATCCCTAGAACCACTGGGAGGCAGCGCCAAACTCAGCTAGGACTTTTTATCAGCCTCAGGTATGATGTTTTGGAGAGTGCACCTGTATGAAATTACACTCTGCAACTAGCTCTGGGCCCTCTGTTCTGTGCCAGTCTCTCTACACTCACTGGCATGCATATAAATATCTAGGAAATGGTAATGCTTGACAGCTGTTTAGTAATAAGGAAACAAACACTGCCTGCAGAATTAACCACAATAACACTTAATGGGCAGGTGCCGGGCAGGGTGTATTTACAGCTTTTTTGGCAGGTGATTTTGAAGTATAGGAACAGTGCAGTAAACACTGGTAAGAGCTGGATTGTGCTTGTAATGCATATTCCTCAACAAGTTAAAAAAAGAAACTTGTGTACAGTACTGGCACCACTTGCACTGAACAGCGAATAGTGCTGGAAATATTGTGTGTATGTGCAAAGTTTGGGGAAGGAGATTTTATTAGATTTTTTTATTTCAGTTTTGCATAACTTCTTAGGAAGTTAACAGGAGCTGGAGGTGAGCAGTGAGGTCATCGGGTTTGCTAACAATGCCAAGTTATTTAAGGTGGTGAAAATACAAGGCAAATGTGAAAAGCTCCAAACACAGATCTCTCCAAGCTGGGTGAATGGATAATAAAGCCAGATAAATGGCAAATGGTGTTCAGTGTAAGTTAAGTGCTGTGTGATCACACTGGGGCAAAAAGCAAACAGAAAAGCAAACAGAAAAGCCACCCCCCCCCCCAATCTTAGCTTCGCATATATTGAACCGGCAGCGACTGACCAGGAAAGAAATCTTGGGACTGTTGTGATGAACAAGTCCATGGAAATGGCAGTGCAATGTACAGCAGCCATGAGGGTGGTGGATTCCACACTAGGAATTATTAGGAAAGTAACGGGAAAGGGATGCAGGTGGCGCTGTGGGTTAAACCACAGAGCCTAGGGCTTGCTGATCAGAAGGTCGGCGGTTCGAATCCCCGCCACGGTGTGAGCTCCCGTTGCTCGGTCCCAGCTCCTGCCCACCTAGCAGTTCAAAAGCACATCTAAGTGCAAGTAGATAAATAGGTACCGCTCTGGCGGGAAGGTAAACGGCGTTGGTTCACCAGAAGCGGCTTAGTCATGCTGGCCACATGACCCAGAAGCTGTACGCCGGCTCCCTCGGCCAGTAACGCGAGATGAGCGCTGCAACCCCAGAGTCGGACACAACTGGACCTAATGGTCAGGGGTCCCTTTACCTTTACCTTTAACAGGAAAGAACATTGCCAATATCATACCTATCTTTGATGAGGCCACACTTGGAACACTATGCACAGTTCTGGTTGCCTCATCTCAAGGAGGATATTGTAAAAACTTAGATGGGGGAGAAAAAGAGAACCAAAGTGATTTGGGGGCTGGGGGCTAGGCTGGGACACTTGCCCTACAAGGAAAGGCTAGAGCTGTGGAAGCTTGACTGGGGGGAGGGGAGGGGAGTGGTTAAAGATCACTTGATCAATGATCTATCAGTTTAACCTACTACACAGGGTCTTTGTTGGATTAAAGGATATGAAACATGTATTCTCAGAGAGACAGCCTTGGCCCCATCTCTGTCAATGTTTAGTCACCAGCACAAGACTTTTCCGTTCACCCAGGCCTCTGGTTAATTCATTTTGCCTCTTCATGGATCACTGCCTTGTCGTGGCGAAGGGGCTTGAATTACTCAGGGAAGCTATGGACAGGTCATAGTGGAGAGTTTGGACCAAACATGATCCACCTGGAGTAGGAACTGGCAAGCCACTCCAGTATCCCTGCCAAGAAAACTCCATGGACAAAGACAACAGGCATATAAAAGATATGACGCTGGAAGATGAGCCCCTCAGGTCGGAAGGCGTCCAACATGCTACTGGGGAAGAGCGGAGGACAAGTACAAGTAGATCCATAGCTGATGAAGCGGCTGGGCCAAAGCCGAAAGGACGCTCAGTTGCGGATATGCCTGGAAGCGAAAGGAAAGTCCAATGCTGTAAAGAAAAGTATTGCATAGGAACCTGGAATGTAAGAAACTGCGAGAGGCAGTGAAGGATAGGCGTGCCTGGCGTGCTCTGGTCCATGGGGTCATGAAGAGTCGGACACGACTGAACGACTGAACAACAACAACAACATGTGGTGGTGCTCATCTTTTAGTGGGGTGGGTAGGACTTGATCCTTATTCATTTGTTATTGGATGAGCATTTTATGTATATTGTTACTAGTGATTAAACCTTCTCTGGTTTTAAATTGTTTTTATAGCCTGTATTTTACTGTTTTCAAGTCGCTTTGAGACTTCATTGCAAAAAGGAAGCGTTACATGAAATTAATATTGATGGTGCCCTGAACTACTTGGGAAACAGGGTAGAATATATCATTATTATTACTTTTACAGAGTCTCTGCTTGCAATTCACGGTGCAAAACTGGGATGGCAGGTGACAGCAGTACATTATGCTAGTGGTAGAGCAAACAAGTGGGGTCAGCCTCCCAATTCATCCCTAAATGTTTTATTTTTGAACATGCAAAGAGGATCTTTCTTTCACCCATTGAACAACCACAGTTCTGATCATTACATATTCTAAGACTTCCAGGTTCCCTAGTCAGACCAGAGTCCTGGCACCAGAAAACCAACTACTAATGGGTCTTGGCAGGTTTTTGTGGCCTTTAACAATCCAACAGGTGACCCTGGCCTGCCCACCCCCAAAACGCATCAAGGAGATGAAACTATCTACTGCTCATGTCTGTACATGAAGTCGCTAAGAAAGGCAGAGCTGCACTTGAAAAGTTGGCAATTCTACCTGACGCTGCTCCTTAAAAAAAAAGGCGTGTGGGAAAACAATTCCACTTAAAAGTTAGCTCCCAAACGGTAGAATTTGCAGCCTTTCTGAACTCGACTTACACTGTATAAAACTATTGGTGCACGGAAGTATGACATTCACTTGCTAGGCAGCAAACTTACAAAGCAAGCAAAAAGGAGGAGGAGTTTGTTTTTAAGCAATCGCTTTGAGGCTGCGATCCTATTCACATTTGCTGGGAATAAGACCCAAGGAGCTTAGAGGAACTTCCAAGTCGATATGCGCAAAATCGGAGCGCAGTTTGTTCCATACTGGTAAAAAAACAAAAAACCCAGCTGTAGCTTATCTGTTCTGTTTGGCTTTCTTTATCCATCATCAACACACACACCGATTTTGTCCCCGTTATAGCCACCCCAGCTCACTCTGAAAAGCTCTTGCATTCCTCAGTTGTGCAGCGGGAAAAGGAAGCCCCTACTTCCAAAAGAACCGGGGCGGCTCTAGGACCCAGAGAGCTCCGCCCGTTAACCCTTTCTCGTCTTACTTAGCAAAAATTTAAGGCTTCGTTTGAAACGGATCTGAGCGCCGAGTGCCTTTTTTTCTCCAACGCCGGGAAGCTCATCGCCGGGAACAAATGAAAGAGCAAGCGAGAGGAAAGTGCCTCTGAACATAAGACAACGTGCTTTGCCAACGCCACTGCATAACCACGGCCAATTTCCCACACATCTGGGATCACCAGGGGGAAGGACTTCCCAGGTCAGAGGGATGTGGTTTCCGGGCAGCTCTGAGCCCCGGTACCTCTTTTTTTATTATTTGGAAATTAACCGCCGGCAGAAGCTCAAGCAGAATAGCCCGCAGCAGCAGCAGCCGCAGCAGCCGCCCTGGCGAAAGTTGCATTTTCAGAACCACTAGACACAGATGAGCGTTGCACCCTTTAGCCACCCTGCCGTGATTTGTGTTTAGTGCATGCTGCCGGGCAGAACTTTAATTTCAGCCAGGGCTCACCAAAGGTATAGTTGCCTCGTCCTGAGCTGCTGCAATGCTCTGGGTACCTGGTTGCACCTGCTCCTCTGCCCCCGTTTGTTTTGTGCAGTCGCAGACCGTAGAAATGAGCAGCGCATCAGCTGCCGGGCGAAGAGTTCTGCATAACCTGCAAACTTGCTGGATGGAGAAATGACTTTCTCCGGGGAGCGAAGGTGGGGGGGGGGGGAGGCGGAAACCATCTGTCCCTTATTTACTGCGTTACTACCTGCTGCTTTGAAAAAGTGCTCCCTTGCTTCCCTTTGACTAGATTGAATAGCGGGGTGGGGAGACAGAGAGAGTCTAGTCCAGAGCACTTAAAAATCTGGTTAGAATGAGATCTTGCGGGGAGGAACGTTAATTTATTTCGGCTGTCAAAGGAGGGTTTAGAAATGTTTCTTAATAGCCTGTTTTATGACCCTGCGGGAGCAATGGGAGGAGTTAAGGACGCTCACCAGTAACGCTGGCAAGAAAGCGGCTTCAGTCAAGTCATTAAATAAATATGCCCGGAATCCTATGCACGCTTCTTTGGGACCAAGCCCCACTAAACCGGTCGCCTAGGTCTGTGCAGTCTGATCCTGCGCCCGCTTGCTCGGAAGTAAATCAGGGTTCATTGAGACTTGCTCTCAGGCAGATATGTTTTAAGTTATAGCCTTAATAAGGTGTGAAGACTAGGTAGCTACATCTATTTGTTCTGCAGAGTGAACACCATGCACTTTTTCTTTGCTTTAGCGTTGATAAACTGAGGCTGCAATCCTAAACATTCTTACTAGGGAGTAAGGTCCACTGAACACGGTGGGGCTTCCTGCTGAGTCAACGTGCATAGGATTGCTTGTGAGCTTTGGACTGGAAGTTTCTGCAGGGACAGGGTGTCCTAGTGCAATAGCACTGAAGGGGTTGGAAGAATTGCACCTGCCAAAATTTCCTTTTCTACAATTAATAGTTGTGCAGAGCTCCCCTAAAGTGGGGAGAATTATTTATTGATTCACAGCATGGCAATCATTTACTGTATCTTCTGTTTTGAAATCTGGACTGGGCATTGTAAAGCGATTCCTGCTGTTTACGGGGGTGGGGGGGGGTAGATGTAAGGAAATGAGGTAAAGGTGATTGGAGATTTTGCACGGTGCCTTGTTACAAACTGCATGCAAAGTGTTTTAGAACTTGGTGTTTCTTTTTGTGATATTAGTTAAAGCTGCAATCTGTAATTGATTAACTAACTGCAACTTAAAGGTAAAGGGACCCCTGACCATTAGGTCCAGTTGCGGCACTCATCTCGCTTTACTGGCCGAGGGAGCCGGTGTACAGGTTCCGGGTCATGTGGCCAGCATGACTAAGCCGCTTCTGGCGAACCAGAGCAGCACACGGAAACCCCGTTTACCTTCCCACCGGAGCGGTACCTATTTATCTACTTGCACTTTGACGTGCTTTCGAATTGCTAGGTTGGCAGGAGCAGGGACTGAGCAACGGGAGTTCACCCCGTCACGGGGATTCGAACCGCTGACCTTCTGATCAGCAAGCTCTAGGCTCTGTGGTTTAACCCACAGCGCCACCCAGGTGCAAAGCCATCCCTGACAAATAGGGGCAAGATATTAAATGGTGATCTTTCCCCCTTCACACCCACACAGAAGTTAATCCCTATTCTAAAATGTCACATACAAACAAAGGAAGAATACTTTCTCCCTCCAAAACTACTGTTTTATTTATATGCAAATCAAACAATCAATTAAAACACATTCAGCCATAATGCAATGTAACTCAAATATTGTTCCTGTTTTCTAGAGGGAATAGATGCTGAGTAATAGCTCAATGTCTTATAAGAAGCTAAACCATGCTATATTTCAAACAGTCATAGAAACGTAGAATTGTAGAGTTGGAAGGGACCCCGAGGGTCATCTAGTCCAACCCCCTGCAATGCAGGAATCTCAACTACCGTAAAGCATCCATGACAGAAGGCCATCCAACCTCTGCTTCTAAACCTCCAATACAGGAGTCCACCACCTTCAAAGGGAGTCTGTTCCACAGCCGAAGAGCTCTTACCATCAGAAAGTTTAAAATGTTACCTATTATCAGTTGTAAATAAAGCCTCCCTCTCGATGCAGCTGATTAACCCATCAATCATAGTCACATTCAGAGCTTAAACCAGGCTTTAATTTTGGAACCTGGAAATCATACTTACACTATGCTGATTGCTGAGGTAATTTAGTACTTATTATTATTGATAAAATTTATAGAGGGTGCCTCTGAACGTGTGCAAAGTGCATTTTCCTGAGCATTAGGGCAGCCACCATCTGGCAGGCATTCTTTGTCTTTCAACAGCTGCATAAGGGGTAGAAACTTGGCAGAACAAACTTTTCCCTATCAACCTCTTCTGGCTCTGAATTGCTGCACCTGTTCAATTGCTTCCTGTCATGCACCGGTAGTTTGTTAGGAGCACTGGGGCCCAGGGGAAAAAAGGCACAGGTGACGTCGAGTGGAGGGAAAGGTTTCTTGGAAGCTCCAGCACTTTAATTTATGCAGCATACATCATTGAGGAGCTCTCACAAGCCAACCCAGTGTGTAATTTCTCAGGTGTTTTGCTGAACTCAGTTAGGCTGTCCCTGGGGCCTGGGTCTCCTCAAGTGGCAGAATGAGCTGGTGGTAGAATCTAGAGAAGGTGGGGTGGGTTACACCACTTCAGACCAAAGGCGAGGGCATTTTTGTTGTCTCTCCCATTGCCAAGCTTCCTGCGGGTAAAACTAAAAAAACTTAGCAATTTAAGGAGTCAATCTCAGACCATTTCCTACTGCGTCAACTTCCCAGGTGCCTGTGGGTTGTTGTTGTTTTGACCTTTTAAATTTCTTATTATTCGAGGTGCAAATGTTGCCCATTCCCACAATCAGAAATGATACTGCCGTTTCTATTGACCCAGGATATTCCCACCTCATTCTGCTGCATATGGTGACCCCCATCTCCTTCCCAAGTCTATTTAGAATGAGCAGCTCTTTCCTATAAATCCCAAAATGGGTGGTTAAAGCATACCATTTCCCTCACCCTTTGAATAGGTGCTTATGTGCAGGGGGGGGGGGGGGATTGTGTGGCGTTTTTTTTTTTTTTTTTTTAAATCTGTGTTAAACCTGTGGAACCAGAGGGTGGTATTAATACTCAGGTTTAATTATGTGAAGTAGAAGGATGTGATGAGTATGAGGTAAACAATACTCGCTCTTTTTAAAAGTGACTGTTTCAGGTATTTCACAGCTGCATGACCAACAGAAGTCAACTGGTAAACTTTTACTACCTCAGCGTCTCCCAATAGCAGGAAAGTGCTTCTAATGTGGTTTTTTAAAGGCACAGAATTTATCTTTTTGCTGTAGTTAAGTGATAATGTTCTTAAGAATGTGCTAATCCCTGCACATAGATGGCTTTAAAAAAAAAAAAAAAACTTTAGGCCTGCCTAGAGGCTTAAACAACTTTTTAAAAAAGTATAAACTCTGGTATGCATGTGGCCATAGAAACTAAGCACTGTGGGCAGATAATAATGCGCATGTTTTTGTGAAGGTGATTACTGTGCATGGGTGGGGGGCAGAATCCTGGAAAAGAAAGGAGTCTGGCTAAGTTGATGGCCTTCTTTTGTGAAGCCAATGCTCTCTCCTGGGCTGGGCTTTTGTCTGCAATGCTCGGGCCAATTGCATACATTCTTAACAGTGCTCTACTGTTTGTGGGAAATACAAAGTGGTCTGTGACCACATGGGTGCAATGAGGCCTAGTCAGTTGCACAGCCCATTTGATCTGAGCATGCTCAAGGTGGGTAGGGGGAGGGCGAAGAGGAGTGATGCCATCAATTCCAGAAAGCAATGGGAATTGCAAAGGCAAGAAGTGGGGGGTGAGGCACTGACCATCTGAGACAGCTGTGGAGAACACTTGGGTGGACTTGGAAGTGTGCAAGCTGATGCTCGCTGGACTTCTTGGTTGGCAAGAAGCACCATTGAGAGCACGTGAAGAAATCAGACTAGTAAGATCTACCCACTCTCCTCCCCTCCCCTCAAAAAGCACCCTGTGTTTCATTTTTATGTCCTTTCCTGACTTCATCCTGCTTTGCTTCTCGTTTGATTTGATTGCAGTGGTTTTTGAACAGGGCATAGTAGGGTTGCCATATATGTTAGTTTAACAAATGTATCAGTTAATACATTTGCAGGGTGCTGAGATGAACAAATGTGTGTGGGCAGGGGGGAAAGAAAGCAGCCCCAAGATCTGGCTCAGAATCGCACTACGTGTTACCAGATTTCTCTGGTGTGGAAAAAAGTAATAGGTTCGCCTTCTCTTGGTGGGGTTATGCTCCCCATGAAGGAGCAGGTATGCAGCTTGGAGGTGCTTCTGGATGCCTTGCTGTTGCTTGAGGCTCAGATAGCCTCAGTGGCACAGTGTGCCTTCCATCAGCTTCAGCTGGTGGCCCAGCTGCACTCCTATCTGGACAAGGATAGCCTAACAAATGTTGTCTATGCTTCGGTAACCTCTAGGATAGATTACTGCAATGTGTTATATGTAGGGCTGCCTCTGGAGACAGTTTTAAACGTAACCAAGCCAGCTTTTTGATGCAGAAGGAGCCAAAAGATGTGCTTGTTTATTTTACAAAACGTATACTGCTTGACTGTTGTAAAACCTCTTAAGAGGTTTGCAAGAAATGTGTTGCTTATTTTCAAATACCACTGTTACACACCCTTTTCAGAAGACATAATCAGATTGTTTTTGCTTGTTTGTTTTGCCTGAACTTTCTGTGCCTTCATTCTAGCTAATATGATATTTCAAGCATAAGAAATCTCTTTCAGGAGACTAGCAAACTGGTAGATTTTTAGAACCCTTGCTGACCTATGGATTGATTGAAGCCTGCTGCCTTGATAATAATGTTGCTGAAATTACAATTTAAATGATTCTAATTCTTACCATTTTTGGTGTGGTTATCACCCCTCCAGGTTGGCATCAAGACAGCCTAAGGAGTTTTCCGCAGCTGATAGGCTCTCCTAGTGGCAAATTGGGTGTTGGAAACCCTAGTGAAAGGCCACATAAACTCAGAAACCGATTCAAAAATGAGGAGGAAAATGACAGCCAAGCGGAATATGGTAGCCCAGTATCTCCATTGTCCGGCACCACTGGAGCAAAGAGTGCAGCCGTCGGTGAAAATGGAGAAGGAGCCAGACCCAATGGGTTCTGATGCACTGGGGATATCAGAGGGTCCAGTAAAAACCTATCGTATTGTGCAGGTTGGGACAGCTGGAGGCGGCCTAAGGCTGATAACACCTCAGCAGACCAGGAGCGAACGACTAGAAACACCCCAGCGGTGGGAGATTCAGGGGCAACAGGAATTGCCAACTCCAGATCTCACGCCAGTTCAGTCGCCGGCGTGGAGGAACCTGCAAGTGCCAGAACTCACATTGACAGAAGACGTTGAAACCTACCTGGCTACCTTTGAGGACGTAGCTGAGGCCTGCAAGTGGCCGAAGGAACAGTGGGTGACGCGGCTCATGCCCGCCCTCAATGGAGCCGCGCTCCAGGCCTACAATAACTTGGATCCCAGAGAGAGCGGGGATTATGGGAAAGTGAAGGCCGCCATCTTGCGAGAGGATGCTGTCAGCCTGGAGAGGCAGCGCCAGAACTTCAGGCACTTCCGCTACCAGGAGGCCGAGGGCCCTCGCGAGGTCTGCGCCCGCCTGCGCGGGTTCTGCCACCGCTGGCTGGAGCCAGAAAGCCGCACCAAGGAGCAGATTGTGGAGCTGTTGGTCCTGGAGCAGTTCCTGACCATCCTGCCAGAGGAAATGCAGGACTGGGTTCAGGAATATCGCCCCAAGACCTGCGTTCAGGCCGTGACCCTGGCAGAGCATTTCCTGCTGAAGCAGCAGGAAGGCGAGAGGTGGGATCAGCAGGTGAGAACTTATTGTAGTAGTAACTGGGAGTTTTAGGAAGCTGCAGGGTTGTGATCATGTTGCTGAGGTCCACTGCAAGATCAAAATGCTTGCACAGAACCCTGGGGAATATCAATTTTATGTTTATTAAAAAGCTTTTCTTTGCCATTTGTGCACAAGAATGCATATAAAACCCTAACAGTATGTTCAAAGAGCCAGTGGTTGCTATGTGGGTGCTGATGTGCCATGCTCTGAAGGCTAGAAACTCCTGACTTTTCTTTTGAGCTCGTAATATTTCATCCAGTATTGGACAACTTTCGTAAGGCTTACACATAGTTTAAAAACAACAACAACAACCAAAAACACTATAAGCTGATTTCATGATTCTAAATTTTTCACTTGGTATGTACTGCATGCTCTCAATCCCAGAATACACACCAAGATAACAGAATGTACATAACTGAGGTGTACCGTTCTCACAGACAGAGGTACTATACCACTACAAGTTTTACATACAGAGAGATTTGTGTGATAGATGTGGAAATCATGTCCCGTTTGGAAGCTATATTCACAGGAAGGGTATGTGGGGGAAGTTCGTTTCGTTTTAACTTTTCTGTACGCTGCGGTTAAAAGCGGCTTGCAAACGAAATGGCTAACATCAACGTAGAAGCTTCATTTTGTTAAATGTGAAGTCCTTTGCTAAACTGATTCGTTTCTCTGTTGTTAACAATGAGACAGCAGTGCATGTGAGGAAGCAACAGGAGCCATGCCTTAACTCCTGCACTGTTAATTCAAGCCTCCCCCTTCATTGTGCACGTTTGAATGAGCCCTGAATCAGGCCTCTGCCCACCTAGTCCAGTACACATGCACATTCTCTCTCTCTCCCCCCCCCCCCCCAACTGAATGTTGCTTTCCAGACACAGCTCTTTCCTTGCTTGCCTTCCAATCTGTGCTCCTTTTAAAGTGATGGCTCCAGGGACTGAACCTGTAGCCTGTGTCTTTTTTGAACTGACATGTCCAATTCTACAATGGTATGATCTTATGCACATACCCCTCTCTGGCTTGAATGGGCTCCTTGCTGCTTTTTCAGGTGCTGGGGCCTTTTGTACTCGAGGAGGCTGTGAGCTTCCCAGAAACTGAGCAAGTGCCCTTGGACACCAGGCAGACGATGCTTTGCAGAGATGCCAAGGAGGAGGCAAATGAAAATGCCACTTCATTGGGTAAGGATTTTGCAATAGAGGTGAGAGCATTAATGGGTTGCTCTCCTATACTGTTTTTCACTGTCTCTCTCTCTCCCCCCCCCTTTGGAATATGTCCTCCCTCCCTCTCTGGGTTCTCAGCTCTGGGATTATTAACACAAGGAAGCCAGTGTGTTGTGCAGTACCTTGGATCGGAGAAAAATAGGCTCACGTGGTACCTCTGTTGTGCATTCATTCTGCACTTCAAAGAAGTCACACTTAGCCTCAGTTATGTCTAAAATGGCATATTTCTGTGGAACTCATTTGAGAGAGGTCATGAGGCTAAGTCCTATTTTCAGTGCTAAGACTCATATTTGTAATGGGTTACATGCAGACTAACTTAGTTTTACTCAGTTCCCATTAAAACCCAAGTGAAAAGTTAGTTACACTTGATTTCTTTGGGAACCAAGTGCAATTAGCTTGTAGTGCAAAACTATGCGCATCTACTCAGAAGCAAGTCCCATTAAGTTCAACGGGGCTTACTCCCAAGTGACGTGGATATAAGATTGCAGCCCAAGTCTGGATCCAACCTAGTACCATTAATTGTGTTAGCATGATCTTAGGTGTTTCTCTCTATGCTTTGTGCAATTCAGAGTGTTGGTCCTAGCCTTTGAAGCCTACACGGTTAAAGATTGAAATACCTTTACATTGCCTTCTTCCTGCATCAGTCTGCCTGTCCACTGAGATCATCATATACTGTATAAGGCGTTTCTCAGGATTCCCCCATCATCTGAAGTGCAGAGGGTGGCAACCAGAGAGTGCGCTTTTTCAGTGGTGGTTCCTAGCCTTGGAATGTCCTCTGTAGGCAGTCCCCTTGGTACTAAAATTTAAAAACCAGGCAGAAACATTTCTGTTTTCCCAGACTGTTAAGAGCTGCTAATCTCTTAGCATGTTTAACACTGTACAATTTTGGGTGGTTCCTGTCTGTTTGGAATGGTTTGTTGTATGATTTATTATTATTTTAAGTATACTTTCCTTGCTACTTTGTTAACCACTCTGGATGCATTAATTTATGTTGAACGTCCAGGTTATAAATTATGTAAATAAGTAACTAACTGGAGGTGATAGCTCCAGGGCATGTGCAGAGTTGACAGCCAGTGTTCAGTAATGATTATAGTATTGAAATAGGACTCAAATCCCCACTCGGCCGTGAAGCTCATTGTGTCACTGTGCAGCCGCCAGCTCTCCTTACAGGATTATTTGTTTCACTTGCTACATTTACAGGTGAAACTCAAAAAATTAGAATATCGTGGAAAGGTTCATTTCTTTCAGTAATTCAACTTAAAAGGTGAAACTAATATATGAGATAGGCTCATGACATGCAAAGCTGATGAGAATCCCAAATTAACAATTTCAACTTCGGGGGTTTCGTCAGCTGTATGCCATAATCATCACAACTATAACAAATAAAGGCTTGACATATCTCACTTTCATGTCATGAGTCTATCTCATATATTAAACTCCAGTAGCTAATGAAAACAATTGTTTACATAAATGGACTTTTCCATGATATTCAAATTTTTCGAGTTTCACCTGTATATAGCTGCTCCATAACAGGAGCAAACCACCATCAACATTTAAATTCAGGATAAAGCAAAAAAAAAATCCGTAATAAGTATTTCCTTTTTTAAAAAAAATGGAGCGCAATTAAAATGCTTAATTGAGGTTATAAAGGATAGAGAAGAACCATGTAGGCCACCCTAAATAAACTTCTGCCTCCCTTGCCAGTGTAGAATCTTAACTACACCCCACATATTTAGGAAGGGAGGCGAAGCAATAGGTTATGGATCAGATTGCATGCCTTCCAGCAGCAACCCTTCAGCTTTTGGCACCTCTCTCTCTCACACACCACCTTCTTTCCAGCAGCAAAATTATCAAGTGTTTCTACTAGTCTGATAGCTTGCATAAAATAGGAATTTTTCTTTCGATCCAACAGGTGAAGACATCCAGACCAAAAACGAGGGGGGCTTTCTAATACAGGAAGGCATAAAGAAGCAAAGAAGCCGGATACTCCCCGCCTTGCAGCCAGCCCAGTTTGCCTGCCAGAACGTCGACCGCCAGCAGCCTGCGAAAAAGCAAGACGCGCTTTTCCCGTGCCCCGAATGCGGGAAGAACTTCTCTCGCAAATCCACCCTCACCAGGCACCGGAGGGTCCACACTGGGGTCAAGCCCCACCAGTGCACCGAATGCGGGAAAAGGTTCCTGCACAAATTCAACCTGGTGAACCACATGAGAACCCACCTGCGGGAGGAAGCGAGCTGCTGTTCACTTTGCGGGAAGAACGCAAAGTGGAATTCGGGCCAGGGGGGCCACGACAGGAAGGACGGGTGTTGCGAATGCGCAGAAAGTTTCGGGCTGCAGTTCAGCACAGAGCAGAGCATGCAGGAGAGAGAAGTGCCCTTCAGCTGACTTTGAAGGCAAAGGCGGGAATTGTAGCTGACTTGAATGTAGAGAATTTTTTTTTATTTTTTATTTTAGGAAATACTCTAAACCTAGGGGATCTTTTTTTATTTTTGTCCTGGAACTCTTTAGAATCAGGAACTGCCTTCTGATGATGAGGTGGTTGCCTTTAACATAATCGAAGCAAAGAATGCCTTCAGCAGCTCAGATGGGTTGTATGTATGTATGTTTGTTTGTTTTCCTTTGGATGTTTGTCAGTTTATGGAGGCGAGTGGGGTGGAATAAGGCAAAGAAGCCCCAACCTGCATCTACAGCGGGAAATATTTGCTCCTCCTCGTGCCGTTGTGAAAGAGAGCAAAGATGGACAAGGATCCCTGTTGTGTCAGTTGCACAGGACCTGCATGCGGAACTAGTAAAAACTACACACAAACGCAATGTGATTGAAAGGCATCTTGTCCATACACGCCTTTCAACTGAAGAGCTGTCTGAATATTGAAATCTGAGCAGTGAAAAAGATAAGCTTCACCCTCAAAACGTCTTATCATAAATAGGAATGCAAGCTCAAAGTATCTGTATTGGATGACCTGGAAAGCCATGTGGGTGGGTGCTATCCAATCATATTTTGGCTAAGAAGTGACATAGTCAGAATTCTGTTAGTTCGGAGCAAACTCCTGGTAATGTGTTACCTCAAAGGCCTTCAAACAAACCACTTCCTCCATGGTGGTCTTTAACAAACCATACTCACTATTGCAACGTGGAGGAGATCTGTTCTACTGACATTCAACTTTTCTTTGTGTTTCTTTTTTCATAGCCTCTCAATTTTAGAAGTGGAGCAATTCATAAAGAATATTTGTTGTCCATTCAAACTTATCCTTTTACAGTTTGTGGCAGGAGATCTCCCTCTTCCACTAGTTTTCTCCCCACCCAATTAATTTACTTTTACTTCTTCTTTTTTACTTTTAAAAATTAAGAGTCTCCATAGTTTCACATGCCCAAGGGGGACCTTGGACTCATGTCCCCCCCCCCCTCAAATAACAGCTTTCCATACCACTAAAGCATTTCAGAAGTACTGGTAGTTTGTGATAAGAAATGGGAGGTCTGGTATTCAAAAGGGTGGGGGGAGTTTTTAAAAAAATCCTACTGCGTATGGCTGACGTAACTTTTGGAACTCTGCCTCCGTTTATTTGTACAAGCCTGTCAAAACACGTTTCAGTATTTCAAGCCTTTCTAACACTACCAGTTTTAACCCCTGTAACACTGTTGATACACCAAAATTGCATGTTTGGAAACCTGCAATGGTTATAGCTGCATATGTAAATGTTAGGGTTTTTTTAAAAAAAAGAGAGAAAGAAAAAAAGGAATTGTTTTCGTAAAAAATTTTTATTAAAGCTTTATTTTTGTGTAGTTTGCACATTAAAAAAAAGTTTAATGTTGTAATAACAAAGTTTAATTCTACATATCCTGTTTAACATGGCTACAACTATCCTTCAGTTGTTACGTCTTAGTTTATAACCCACAGACAACGAATAGAACCTGTGTTACATAATTGTTGTCGTGAAAAGAGCTCACAAAGCAGAATTAAGATTCCCAATTCTGTATACACTTAACTTACCTAGAAATAAGTCCCACTCAACTTACTGGGGGCAGGGACTTTAGTCTTGAGTTGACATGCATATAGAATTGCACTGTACTGGGCCCAGCTGCCAAAGTGTTTTAAGAATAGAAATATCGAGATGATTACCAAATCCTCCTCCTTGATAATGCTTGTTTTATTTTAAAGTCTCCTGTCAGTGTTATAGAAGAAATTGTTTTAACGAATAACAAACACCTTTCCCAAAGGACTCTGCACGTTTGATGGCTGTGGTCCTGAGCATCCATACACTCCTTCACACACTCTGCACATAGCTGTCAACTTCCCCTTGTTTTGCAGGAAATTCCCTTATTCCAGCGCCGTTTTCCCATTGCAAAAAAAGCGAAAGTTGACAGCTATGGTTTCCCAATACAAAAAAAGGAAGGTTGACAGCTCTGACTCTGCACAAATCCTATATTTCCCCCCCCCCCCATCAACCACAGCAATCTTTTCTCCAGCACCTTGTCTGTCTGCCCAGGCACCCAACCTTGCGCAGATTGAGCCCTGGCAGCCCATTCTGTAATCTCTCCACGCGCCCACCTTCGAGAGCTGCTCGCGTAGTAATGAAGCCAAGGTGAGCTGCGCGCCCCGGCCAGAGCAGAATTGCGCATCTTTCTCCCAAATGCGCCCTCGCGAGTGGCCGAGGTGCTTGTCAATCCGCTGGGGGGAGGGAGGCGAGGCTCACCCTTCGCTCTCTTTCGCTGGCTCTGGAGAGCTGTTTCTCCGACCGGCAGCGCCAGCTCCATTCATTTCAACTGCAGTCCGGACTCTTCTCCCTGGCTCGTCAGGTCCGCCCTGGCACCTGTATTGAGTGCCGTGGGGTCCGAGCTGCCGTGCGGCGACGTGTCAAGACGACAGCGCTTCTGCGCCAGGAGCAAAGTGAAGGCACTTCCTAAATGCACTAGGTGGCCAATTAACGATTCAGAAAGGAAGGAAACAGATTTGGATATACTCATTTATACTGGCGTACGTTTCTATAATAGAAATGAAATCTATCTCAAGGGAGGGGCTTGAGTACCCGCTCAGTCGGCTGTCCCTGTGCTGATGAGCAATTTTTAAACTAGGCGAGGGCGAGAGAGCCTTTCAAACAAGAGGACCGCCCTCAGTAGCCTAAAGTCGGGCCACACAATAACACGCCCATGCCGTCTTTTCTCCTGTGCTTTTTAGCAGCTGGCCCTCAGGCGGAAGTTCAACAAGTGCAGCTTCCCCCCTAGTTTGTTTGTAGAGAAGACTACAGCTACAAAACTTGTTTCGCGCCACGGTAATAAAGAGCACGTGCAAAGTAAGGCAACATCAGCCAGCCTCCCTTCAAAGATATTTCACGACGTAACCTCCAGGCTCCAGCAAGAAGCCGGTGTGTGTACATGCATTATTAATTCGTGACATGTTTGCCCTGCTCTTCCTTCGAGGAGCGCAGCAGTTTCCCTCTTTATCTGAGGTCTGTAAGGCTGAGTGGAAAAAGTCACTAGCATAACTTGAACCCCCGTCACTAAGTCGGGGTTCGAACCCGGCTCCCGCCCCCGGTCATCTGGCGCGCCGGGATTGCCGAGCTACTGCGCCTTCCCAGTTCGAAGCCCAGTTCAGTTCTCAATCTTGGGTGCACGGCTTGGTGTTGGCCCGGTAAGCGACGGGAACGCACTCTGCACATGCTCAGAGGCACCCTCTTCTCTCCTCGTGATCTTTTCCCTTCTGCTCCGCCACTCGCCAGCCACCTAGACTTTGCCCTTTCTCGGCAACGCAGTGCTGCCGTCCACCGAGCAGGCTGCGTTGCTGGAAGCTCCAGCAGGCGGAGCTCGCGGCTCGCCTCCGTCTCCCAGCCGGAATCAGCAAGCGGGAGACGGAGCGCCCGGGTTTGTTTCGCTGGGAGCGGGCCTGGCTCTCTGGCCGCATCCCGGACAGGCAGAGATCCAAGGTGTGCTGGAGGGGGTAAGGAGACAGCCGGCCAGGGATGGGTCCGATCCGGGGTCCTTTGCCGGGCGGAGGGGGTGCGGAGAGTAACACGAGATTGGGACTCCCAGAGACAGCTGGGGGCGCTCTCTGAAACTGGAAGGGTGGGAGTCGGGGCCCCAGAGCGCACAGCTCCGAATTGGCCGATCTTATAAAATGCATGCATAAATACGTGCACTTTCATTGCAGCATATGTTCCCCTTTCTCATCATACAGGCATATATATATTTTTGCATTTACTGCAGTATGGATTAAATGCACACATTTATGTCTCTTGCAGCATAGGATGCATGTTTTTGTTGTGTCTGCATGCGTGAATAAATGTGAGCAAGTGAGCGAGTGTGCATGTATTAATGGGTGTGTGGGTGTGTTCAGATTTGTGCAAACCGTCATCATGCTTTATATGTGCCAGCCCGGGAATAACTGTTTTCAGTTTCCTACTAACTGCAGTCCATTTGGGTGAGCCCAAGTGACAGGTGCCATTAACTTTTCCATTCTTGCACATGTACGCAGACATACTTCTTGTAGTACATGAACGTTGTCACAACTTAGATATGACAGCTGCAGTGCATCCCCTGCCCTGCCTCAGCTTTGCAATGGGCACCTCCCAAAACGGCATCACATCTCTTGCTACTTACAGTCTTAATTCAGAGGCACCAACAACCTCCAATGGGCATGGTAATTACTAGTAGTTCAAAATATTCCCATATTTGGTACTTTTATAAATCTTCATATGTGTTTTTCTCCAGGTTACTTTTTCTCCAAAGAGTGGCAACAAGTCTTCATGGCATGATTGCCAGTGGATACTGGATCTCTGTAAAGAAAAGACTTTAAGCATATTCACTTTGGCAGGTACTGTACTAGCTTCCTTAATTGTGTACCAGATTTGCAGTCCAGTTCCTTATATGACTTACTCCCAGAGAAGTGTGCATAGGATTGCAACTTCAACTACTTAACAAGAACATGTATCCAGATTTGTGGGATCTAAATAGTGTATGTGTCTAAAACAAAATACAAAAGCATGCATTTTAATATGGAGATATGCATCTTGTAGGAAAGGTTAGATCACAGAAGATGTCTTAAGAGACATATGAAGGTTTTTTTTTGGGGGGGGGTGGAATTGCTAGCTACAAATTCCATCACTGGAACCGCCAATCTCACTGCCTCCTCCTCCTGCTTTCTCTTATGATTTGAATGACTGTGCACCTCTGCTCACAGATGCCATGGGGGACCTCGGCCTGGGCCGGGAGTTTCACACCTGGCACCAGTTCAGCACATTCTTCGACGACTGGTGCGAAAACCACAAAGTGCTCTTCATCATCGCCAGCCTGAAGCCACTGATCTCACTGCGCCAGAACCCTCCGCACTATCAGCCCAGCCTCGCCGAGACACTCCGCTTCCGTTTCGTGCGTCTCATCTGCAAGCACAGCGGGACCTATGTGGGGCAGAGCACGGTGCAACGAAACCGCCTGTAAGTCCATCGTGTGTTTGAGTATATAATGCCCTCTGTGCGCATGCTACTACTGCGCAGGCCCCATGCTCCGAGACATTTACAAGCTAAAATTCTCTCCGATTCCTATTCCCCCAGTATCATTGAGACCCTCAAAGAGACATTGATTGTTCCTCTATAGCTTAGCCTCCAGATGCTTTTGGATTCCACCAGCCCAAGTCAGTGGGCAAGGACGTTGGGAGCTGTAGTCCAGCAAGCTCTGGTGGGGCGCAGGTTGCTTATCCATGCTCTATAGAAAGCAAAACCCTAGGATTTCTTCATAGGGACTCACTGAACAAGATATTCCTTGTGCTGTAATTGCTCCTGAATTAAAAATCCCAAGTGTATAAGTGCAGAATTAAGGCATGCACTTCTGAATAAAACCTACAGAATTGGTTGGCCCTCTTTGCCTTTTTTGACATAAGCACTGCTAATAATAGTAGTAGTAGTAGTAATAATAATAATAATAATAATATTTATACCCCGCCCATCTGGCTGGGTTGCCGCAGCCACTCTGGGTGGCTAAACTACAATACATTCAGTTTTTTAAAAAAAATTAAAATGAAGCCGTGGAAGATTTCTTTCGAAAAATCCACAATATACGTGAGATATTTTTATTTCCCCCCACTCCATGTGAAATATTTCCTGCATTGGAGGGGGACCCCAGACAGGGAGGGATTGGCAGTGACAGCAGTTCCTACCGGCATCCATTGGAGTCCAGTGTCAATAGTGCTATCGCTTCTTACTAAACAAACACCCTTCTCCCCCCCCCCCCATCTCCTCCTTTGCAGCAGTGAGAAGATTGACTGCCCAGCCTCCATCACTCTGCGCCTGGGCCCCAAGAAGGACCGCTTGGTGGTGATTGAGGCCAACCTGGAGCACAACCACCGCCTCTCGGAGCTGGAGTTTGCCCATCACTTCAAGCGGCACCAGCTGAGGGCCAGCCTAGGGCTGCCAATCCGCATCACCAACAGCATCTCCAAGCGCTTTCTGGCACCTGACCTTATCTGGAACCTGGAGGACTACAGCAAAGCCAAAGACAAGGGCATGTGCGACCTCCTGGCTGTTCTGGACGCTCTCTTCAAGGCAGATCCAGGGGCCAAAGTCAAACTTGTCTTCCAGGAGGATGTGGCTGTCCTCAACAGCATCTTCCTGGCCACCTCACACATGCGCAAGCTTGTGCAACATTTCCCGGCTCGCCTCTTCCTGGAGCGCGCCGCCTGCCTTGATGCGGACTTTGAGCTCTACACTGTGCTTTGCCAAGATGCCAATGGGCGCGGGCGTGAGGTGGCCTACTGCCTGGCACGCCAGGGGCTGCCCGACCTCCTTATATTCATTGTGGCTTCGCTGGTGCAGAGTGCCCCGGACATCAAGTTGAGGGTGAAGGTAGTCACAGTAGGGGCTGGGGTCACAGGGCTGGACGCGGTGGAGGAGATCCTGCCATGTGCCCGGGTGCAGATCTGTCGCCTGCAGGTCTTGGAGGCCCTCTACCGCAGAGCTTGCGAGCTGGCTGTGCCGAAGGAGGACCGGATCCGCAACCTGTTGCTCAACCTGGCGAATGCTGACTCGCCGCGGGTCTACAGCCAGTACCTGAGCGACCTGGAAGATGTCGCCCCGCTCTCCTTTTTGCAGTACTTCCTGGAGCACTGGCACCCTCACAAGGGCATGTGGGTAGAGTGCTGGGCCTTTGAGAAGAACGGGGAATGCTCCTTCCTCGACCACCTTAGCACTCACCGCCGTAAGCTGCTGACAGCACTCACCCCTCCTATGGTGTTGGCCACCTGCGTTCAGGGCCTGCTAGATCTCCAAGCCCTGCATGTGGAGGCTTCGGCGTTCAACGTGGCACCTGTGGCTGAGCTGTACCACACAGCCTGCCTGCCCGACAGCGCTGATCTGGTGGCCGAGGAACTGGACCTGGTGCCCCACGCGCACTATGAGCTCAAGGACACGCCTGAGGGCTACCTCTTGGAGGGAAGCACCTGCTCTTTCCTGGTGAGCCAGGACCTGGCCACTTGCAGCTGTTCCATCTACATGGCTCACCAGCTGCCCTGCCGGCACATCTTTGCCGCACGCCTTTGGGTTGGGGAGCCTCTCTTTGACCCCTGCCTGCTTCCCACCTCACCAGATAGGCATCAAGACTGCACAAGCCAGGAGGAATGCTAGCTATGTTACCCAAGTGCCGGTCCATTAAAGTGGTAGAACACAGTCCCGGTGACCACTTCAGTAATAGCCACTCTGGCACGAGGGAGATGCACCTCTTTGGGTGGAAGTGATCCAGCCTGGGGCACTAGACAGACTACTGACCAGCCGTCGCTGGACAGAAGTCCAGTACCCAGCCATATGCCCAAGGTTTGGAGGGTACTACGAAGCATCACATGAGCACTGCCACATTCTAGGACCAATACTAATGGACCGATCGTCTTATTCAGTAGAAGGCAGTTTCCAGTGTTCCCAGGATGCTAGTTCATTATGCAAGTCAAAGCACAGCTTAAAAAAGCCAAGTTCTGACCATTTTCAGTGAGCAGATCTGTGTACACACTGCCTTTAAAAACATATGTAAAGATTGTGCACCAAGGTAGCTCATTTTTTTGTGAGGAAATCTAAATTCTGTATACATGACTTTATGCAATTTGCAGCACAATCCTGTGCAGAGTTACATGAACCCATCTACTGAAAAACAGGTGTGCCTAGTTTGGCCTAGTTAAGCATATTCTAATTTTGTTAGTTATAAGAGGAGGCAGAGAGCGGTTGAAGTCGCCGAAAGGCCATCCACCAACCAACCAACAGCAGTCCTGCTCAACTCTCCCCTAGGCTTCTTAATTCCCCCGCCTCAAATATGTCCACTGACTCCAGAACGTGGATTTTATGGCTTGTATTAGTTCTCCTAGTAGCCAAATGCACAGAGCCCTAGGAATAAGCAATGTATCTAAATGGATGGATGTATACCATGCTATCTGACTATCTGATCTAATAAATTCACTCATTTATTTATTCATTCAGAGATTTATATTTTGCATTTCATGGTGGTTGTGTCCTCAGAAGGAAATGTATGTACAGTTAAAAAATAATAATAAAAGTAACCATTAGAAATGAAGCATTGATTTGCTTATAGGCAGCAGCAACTAAAAAATTTCAGACCCACAATGGACTGATTTTTTTTCAAGTTTCTTAAAAGCCAACAGACACTGAGAAGATCCTGTTTCTGATACCTGGCAATCCAGCAGCTCCTACCAGCAGTCCGGAGAGCAGGAACTAGACATGTAATGCTCAAGCAATCTCATAACAGGAGCAAGCAATCCTTCCAATAACGTAGTTGCAAGCCATTAGTGCTTTAAAGGCCAAAGCCAGCAAATAGAATTGCAAATGGAAGCAAATACCGGTAGGTAGCCAATGTAACCAGTACAGAACATGTGTAATATATCTGAAGCTCCCACATTCTTGCTGCTGCATTCTGCACCAATTGCAGTTTCCAAGCACCATCAACTATTCTTCAGTGGAATGGATATTTTGTGGCTTCCACAACAGTTTTTTTTTAGATTTTCAAAGATGACCCCTGGCCCCAAAAGGTAAGGATGGGGTACGTTAAGTTAAATGGCACGTTGCAAGGCAGGACTATTTGCACATTAGTGGCTAGGCTAGAGTTTTGAACCATTTTGTATTTCTGTTTTCATATTGTTGGTAAAAACTCTGAACAAAAAATACACTGGGAATAAAGGCTTCCAGGATCAGAAAATCTTAAGCCTTCTCAGTTTTAAGACTGAGCAGAAAAACAGTGGATTTGGTTTGGTTCTAAAGTGTTAACATGGTTTGTTGTTGTTCAGTCGTTCAGTCGTGTCCGACTCTTCGTGACCCCATGGACCAGAGCACGCCAGGCACGCCTATCCTTCACTGCCTCTCGCACTTTGGCCAAACTCATGTTAGTAGCTTCGAGAACACTGTCCAACCATCTCATCCTCTGTCTCAACCATCTCATCCTCTGTCTCAACCATCTCATCCTCTGTTAACATGGTTACATGCCACTATTGTACATTAATACCGAATGTTGTAACACACCTTCAAATGAGTAGTGTCTGTTTTCTCCCAATAAGAGGAGCAACAGCCACAGTCCTATAAAAAGAGTACTGAAAACTGGAATTAAATCATTTAATGGTGCCTTCATTACAGCAGCAGCAGCACCTGCCCAAACTCACATAGCTGAACTACATTTCCCAGCACGCACTTCGCTAAGCAGTTTCGGAGTGCCAGGCACATCAAAAAGTGGAGTGTGCTATCTAAATAAATAAATCCATTTCCTAGGATGCCGCAGACCGGCTATGAGTAGTACAAAGAAGCTCTGGCTGCCTCAGATCGGACTTCATTTCCCAGCATGCCCACGGAATGACGGATGGAAACGGAGGAAGAGTGATTCCCCCACCACCAACACCAACATCAGAAAACTACGTTTCCCAGCGTGCTGAGGTTTGTCGAGTGTGTGACGTCGCTCCGCCTGTCAGAGTTTAGGTTGGATTTTCGCGCGAAAAAAAATAGAAAGGTTTGCAAAGCGGCGCAAAGAGAGACAGCCATATCGACGTTGCAGAGGCTCGTGCAGGTAATTGTCGCGTGCAACGAGGGGGGGGAGGGGCGGGGTAAAGGTTTGGCGGGAATTCACTGGGCAGCGCGAGACGGAGAGCGGGCCCCCCCCTTTCGCGAGGGGGGAGGGAGAAATGGCGGGAATGTGGCAACCCCACCCCCACCCCAGCCTCACCTGTTCTCCAAGGAGGCGTCCCCTCACCTGCCCCTTTTTTTCTCTTACTGTTCTTCCCAGGGACCCAAGAGGCCTTCGGGTATTATTCTCTTTGGTTCCCCCCACCCCCACCATCGTGTCCGTTGGACGTGGCTGCTGAGGGGGGCGGCCTATACATTTCACCTCCTCTGCTCCTCTCAGTGGATGCGGTTCTTTAAACGAAAAACGGTTTATTCGCTCGTTGTTTGTCTCATTCGCCGTTATGAGGGCGGCGTTTTTCTATCTCTCCCCCCCCCCCCGCACGCCTTTCTTCAACAGAAGGTGTGGCGACGTTTGTTTATACAAAATGAAGGGACGCAGGCAGAGATACCATTGTGCCAACAAGGGCCAACCAGCCTGTCCCTGGTGAAAGAAACAAACCTTGCCACAGGATTCTGTTTCTTGGTCATTTAAAATGTGGCAGAACACAAGAAACTAGATAAAACTGTGGTGCGTGTGAGCATCACCATGGACGCGCATGTTTGGTTGCTGAGGTTCCTGAGCTTTCAAAAGTTAGGAAGAAGAGGGAACTTGTCTTTCAGATGCAGCTGAAAAATGATGAGGAAAAAGCCTCTCCTGCTGAAGTTTCTCCTTTTCCACAACTTTTTAAAGGCACTGAGGCCTTGTCCCTGCTTTCTATCAGGCAACATATGTAGCAGCTACAAGGAATTTTGCCTACTGTGTTTTTTTTAAAAAGTTGATTAATCTTAAGAGGTCTAGCACTTCTCTGCTATGCAGCTGAAGCACAAGGATGTTCCTCAGTCTGGACCCTGAAAAAGACATGGCACCAGATAATGTACCGGTAGCTTTTCCACTGTCCCTTTTGCTTCACAGGTCTCCTTTTTTTTTTTAAGGTTACATGCTCTTGGCTACATAGTGCCACAGCAAGCGTTTCAACATAATTTCTTTTTTAAAAAGAAAGCCTTATCAATTTCACACACAAATATCTTCAGCAGCTGCCATCCCCTTCTATCCTGTCCTGTGGCACATAGTACTACGAGGGATTTACAGGAGGACTGCACACACACACACAAAATGGTAGTTGGGGTGTTTTATGCACAGTTGAGTAAAACAGTTCTAATTCATGTTAGTGACGGGGATATAAAATCATGAACTAGTAGTCATTCTTGATTAGTTCACGATATGCATGTATGCTTATGTGATTATGTGTAGGTTCAGAAGGGTGCACAAGTTAGCTGCATTTTTTTTTTAAAAAAAAAAAACCCTTTCCTATTCAAATTCATTTTAATCTCAAGAACAACTGGGTCCAAGTGACCCTACAGGAAATGCACTCTCTCTCTCTCCTTTTTCCTAAAGTGCCCTCTCCAACTCCATCCTAGCTTTTTCCGTACTTAGTGAAAGGGTTGTGGAGGCTCACAGCATTGTCTCTCAGCTGACAAAGTTTGATGCATCCTAGGAGGGAACTGGAGCTGTAACTGTGGAAAGACTGTCTTGTGAATCAGACAGCTGTGTCTCATAAGACTAGCTATTCATACTACACTTTTGGGTTTCCTCCACAGCACAAGTATGTATGTGTGCATTTTTGAGGTGTCATGTCTACTCCATAGCATGCTCCCACTGTCATGCCTTTAAAAATACATAATTTTCATTTCTAATTGTCATATCACAATGACTTGGAATGCATATTATATCCGCGGCCTGTATTGGGTTATCGTTTTATTTGATTTTATCTGATTTTTGATTGACTGCTTGTTTTGTATTGTATGATTGTATTGTATGACGGGCGCAAATGCCGAATAAACACCTATCTATCTATCTATCCATACCAACACTTAAAGCAAGATCATGAAAAATATAAGTACTGCATCTTGAGATGGATTAAAAAAATTATTTTATTTGTCTGATCTTTAAAATCAACCCAGATGAAGTCTTGCCATACTTCTGGAAGCAGTTCAGGCTCAAACTAATGCATGATTTGTTTGTTCACCTGCTTCCTCTTTTCATTTTTATCAGCTATAGCCCATGAGAGGATAGGATCTAACAACCTGTTCCATGAACCCTGATTGTGCTCTGTTTGCCTTGTGGAAGTGGCCAGCCGAGTTGTTATTCTGACAGCAGGTTCAGTACTACCCTTATACAAAGCTGCACAATGCAAAGCACTATAAGGTAAGCATCACCTCAATGTGAGAATGGGGAGAAGTTTTTTTCCAAATGTCCAAACATAGAAATTGGCAACTTGGAGAAATGTTTGCTTGTCAAATATTTTTCGCTGGGCTGAACAGTGTGATCGTTCTTTAAAGCAGATATTGTCAGCCTTTTCAGACCCAGTACCCCCTTTTAATCCAGACGTGCATTTGGGGACCCATTTCTTAAATCTTTTACCATACATTTGCACAATGGTAGTTTTCTTGTAGCGACCCACCTTGGATCAGGCCACAACCCACTAGTGGATTCCAACCCACCAGTACTGTGTGCATGGTTCTCCTCCCTATTTTTGTCCTCACAACCACCTTGTTCGGTAGGTCAGGCTGAGAGAGACTAGTAACCCAAAGTCACTTCATGACTGCATGGGAGGATTTGAACCCTGCTCTCCTAGTTCCTAGTCTGCCACTCTAACCACTCCACCACCACTGACTTGCCACGTATCATCATGCGTACTATTTCTGCCTAAGATACCCGTGTAATAATATGTAACTCTATTGGGTATTGGGGGAGCTATTGCTTTTTGAATGGCCAGAAGCACTGATAACCTCAGTCCTGTTGTTGAAAGAAGTGGGTGCACTCTGCAACCATGAGTAGAGGAAGATAACAGACATAACCATATTTATTTGTATCTGGGCAGATCATTCTTCCAGCCCCTGGCACAAACAAAGCCTGGAAAAGAAGCAGCAGAGAGGAATCACCTGGAAGAGGAGCCTGCCCCCAAAAGGTAAGTGACATTGGGGCATGCACTGGTATATGGACAAAACTGTACACTACTCCCCCTTTTTAATGCAGTTGAAACACACATGCACAATAAACTCTGCTGAAGACCAGTGCTTTTAAGTAAGAGGCTTTTGGTTTTACTCTTACAATGCAGTGGTACCTTGGTTCTCAAACTTAATCCGTTCCGGAAGTCCATTCCAAAACCCAAGCGTTCCAAAACCAAGGCATGCTTTCTCATAGAAAGTAATGCAAAACGGATTAATCCATTCCAGACTTTTAAAAACGACCTCAAAAACAGCAATTTACATGAATTTTACTATCTAACGAGACCATTGATCCATAAAATGAAAGCAATAATCAATGTACTGTACTATAAAATAAATAAGACAGTATTGTAGATGATAAAAATTAAAATTAATTTTATTTCTTACCTGCACTGATGATAGTCATTGTTTGGATGGGGGACTTTTATCCATTTCCACAGTCACACAATCCACCAGTAGCTGAACTGGATTCCACACAGTCACAAAAACAAATGAACTGAACAAGTCTCAAAAACAAAAACGCAAAATAAATAGCAAAAACAAAAACACCAAACTTAATCTATTCCGGAAGTCCGTTTGACTTCCAAAATGTTCGAAAACTAAGGCGCAGCTTCTGATTGGTGCAGGTGCACTGAAAACAATAACTGACAGCCAGGTTTTCAGCATTTGAGAACCAAGGTACCACAGTATTTTCTCAAAATATTTAAAATGCATTTAATGATATTAGATAAATACACATGAAGAAATACAAATCAGGAAGTAAAACAATTTTATACTTCCAAGAAGCACTTTTCAATTCTGCAACATGTTCATCTCCCAGAAGCAAAGAAGCTTTAATTACTGTTATTACATTTATATGCCACTTTTTGGGGTAACAGGTTTCTTGTTGAAGCTAAAAATGAAATTTAAAGGAAAACCAAAAATACTGTTCGGCAATCCAGAATTGTCGTTATCTGTTTAAATAAGAAATATATTTTTATTGGTTTGCTGTTTTAATTTTGGTTATAATTTTGTCGTGGGTTGTGTTACATTATTATAAAGTGGGAGCATTTAACATTCCAACACTGAAAAGAGTTGGCCCTCTTAGAATGTTTGTAAGGAACTGTATCATGTGATAGACAGGAGCATTCCAAAGCAGTTAGAATCGGTTAAGAGAAAGCTGCAATCCGATAAACTGCTGCCCATCCATAGGGCTTAATTCTGAGTAGACAAGCGTAGTCCAAGTAGCGTGAAACAAAACGGGAGAAAATGGAAAGAAAGACTTCACAGGTGTTTTAGTGTCAGGATTTAATGTAACTAGTAACATGAACAGGTTTATTTGTTCTTTTACTAACTTTGCTTTTTCACTTTTTATGTACAAGTTCCTTGACATTGATATAAGAATCAGAGACCCAGGGTGTACATTTTGATTTAATTATGTTTCAAATATTAATGACATTTAATGTTTAGAAAGATAGAATGCATCACTCAATAGTTTTTATGTGTGGTTCCTGTGTGCCTATATTTTATAACCCCTGTGCTCTCTAGGCCATTAACAAGAAACCCTATAACCTTGAAAGTGGCACAAATGGTCATGTTGTTCTAGTTAACATCAGAGTGTAAATCCAAACATCTCCTTGAAGCTCCCTGAAATGTCCCAGGGACATGGGAAGTGAGATAGGGACTGGAATGTAAACAACCCTTCTAAAGGCCTTGTTGCCAAAGAAATAGTGATAGAAATGCAACATTTGAGACCAAATAGCCAGGACACTCTTGGGGCATCTCAATGTGATTGTGGGGGTGAATATATAGAACCATATGTGTTTTACTTCTCCTGTAACCTTTCTTGATGTATGTAGAAAGATGTTTATGTTTTGAGAATGTTTAGGTGTTTTATGACTCTTTGTGTGCTGTGCCTATAAAACCCTTGTTTTAATTCTCCTCATGGCAGACCTTCTTGGTGGTTCGGCTAGAATAACCGCACTAAGTTGGTCCTTTTGCAATAGTATCTAATAAACTCCAAGTCCCTAACTGGATCTGCTGAATCTTGCTGTAATTCTCTTGGTTCCGTGTTTTATTTAATAAAAGCTTTTCCCTCACCTGGGTAACAAACAGGTGGTGTAGAAGTAAATTCTTGCCACACCATCAGTTCTTTTTACCTCTTCACAATGTGCCTGAAGTATAATTGCTACCTAAACTTCTGTACTAGAACATTTGCTCCTGCTCTTTGCTGATGGCACATAAACTAGAATAGACTTTGGAATGAATCCAGCTCAAAGAGTCCACATTTGGAATGAATGATGGGCTTGTGCATACATGGGAGAGCCTGTATGGTATAGAGGTTAGAGTTTTGGATTAGGACTGTAGAGATCCAAATTAGATGCCTATTCAGCCATAAGGGTCACTTCATGAACTTTGGCCAGTAATTATCTCTCAGCCCAACCTACCTTATAGGGCTGTTGTGAGTATAAAATGATTGAGGAAGACTATGTTTACCAACTTGAGGTCTTTGGAGGAAAGTTGGGGTTAATAAATAATAATAATAATAATAATAATGGGCCCAGTTGTTCTGTTGCTAAGCAAACTGTCTCTTTTCAGAAAACTTGTAGATTCTGAACCACAGGTAAATGGTGCAACACACCATGCAAATTCCCCAGTGAATACTGCAGCCCAAGAAACCACCTCCATTCTTAAAAGTGAAGAGGATTCTGGGAAACCAAAACAAAAGGATACAGAGGCAGATAATAACAAGCAGGTACACCCTCTTTCTGATATGCCTTGATCTTTGAATAACTATTCATGCAGAAATCAATCCATCTCTGAATTTTGTAGTTCAGATCTTGCAGCTCTGGCCTTTTGGGTGTAATTTCAGTTTCCAGCAACTTAGTGTACAGTGGACTCTCAGGTTGCAAATGCGATCCATCCGGGAGGCGCATTCACAACCCACAGCGCCCGCAACCCGCAGCATTCGCAACATGAGGTATGACTGTATTTAAGGTGCCCTGGTTCATCACAATGTATAAAGACTGCTACATCCCCCTTTTACCCTCAAAACCGCATCCTTTGTAATGCTTCTTTCATTTCAACATTAAATTGATTCTCAAGTAGTTTTCTTGTCCTGGCCAGCCCCAAGAATGCAACACCTTTATTTAGAGTTATTTCTTCTGTCGACACCTTTTTACTTTGCAGTTCTGCCTTTTTAGGTTTCTGACTGTGTTCCTGAGCAAAAGATTCCTGCGCAGAGCACCTCACAAAGCACCAGCCCAGCTACCTCTAATTCACCCTCACCCACCTACATTCCCCGGCGCAGAACAGGTAAGTACCCAGCCATTTGGTCACCAAGAGCATCCATAAAATGTTAGTTTTTTTCTTCTTCTTCTTCTGTAAATGACAGTATAGTGGAATATTGGCCTGGCTCTTAACTTACAACTTTCACCTCTCTGCTGTAAGACTTCTTTAGTGGCATTTGTTTTGAAATTATTCTTTATATAAATACACAAGAAAGTAAGTTTCTTTGAAGTTAGAGAGGTTTACTTCTAAGTAAGCATGTCTGGGATTGCACTGTTAGAATATAGGCTTATTGATCAGTACCACTTCTAGTTCTTTTAGCTACTTGGAAAGACTATTACATACATGCACATAACATATTTAAATTCCCTAATTTCCCCTGTGTTACACATTTGAAAAGTTAAGATGGCAAGGATGGACCCACGACTTGCAATAAAATAGATTTTTTCTGATGCAGCAGAGCAGGTTGAAATCACAATTTGTAGAAAAGTTTCTTGCACACTTTAAAGTAATAGAATAACTTTATCACCAGGCTCTTTCCTCTTAATTGGAGTGACTGGAGAAATTTGGCTCTGAATAGAAGGACAACGTGCAGTTTGAGATACACATAGGGGGTTCATTAGATTCCAGTGCCTGGGGAAGTACCGGTAGTTTTCAATCATAGCAATCCTAGAAAAATGCAAAGAATTTTCAAATAGTGAATGCAGGCAAAGAAAAACTGGAACTAAGGCTTCCAACATGGTGTTCTCTAAGGCTTCCCTTAAAATATTTCACTTCCCTTTCAGCAGCCTACCATCTTAACCCTTTGGGAAAATTCCCTCAGGCTAACACATCAGTGTGTGGTATTATGGATAGACAACTGCAGAGACAGAACTCATAGGACCTGAACATCATTAATGTCTGTGAATGTGACATTCCATTGTTGCACCCAAAACCTAGGTTTAAGGTGACATTTAGCTCCTAGCTTTCATATCTCAGTTTGTCTGAGGGGCTAGTGAGGTGACAACTAACTCTTACTTTCGTTTGTACCAACAAGAAATTATCTTAATTTTTAAAGAAAACTGTAGTGCCAATTTGTCCATCAGCAAGACTTATCTCTGCCTTCAGCCCGCAAGCAGCTCCCTAAACGTAAAGCAGAGGAAGAAGTCAGCAACCATGATAGCATCCAGCAGGACGTTTGTTCCAAAAGATGGAAAGGAGATGATGAGGATGGAGAGGGTGAGTACTTTCTGAGGCCTGGTTGCAAGGCTGAAGAAAGGTACAAGGTGATATCCAGACTGAACCTTCTTTGAATTCTGTTAGACCTTGTCTTCTCCTTCTTGTGTAGGCACAAAAGGGGTGCCAGATGAGGGGTCCATCAAGACAGAAGAAATGGAAGATGATAATTCAGAAGTGGTGCAGGTAAAAATTGAGGTAGATTCAGATGAAGAGACAACACCAGGACCCCCTAAGCCATCCAGCAAGCCCATCTCTAATTTTTTTGGTGAGCATATGGTAGATGCAAATATTCATGCTCAAATGATAGTACTTCTATTAGATCCCCACTGAGAATGTTGTGTGGGAATGTATCCATGGCAACATTTAGAAACCACTATATGATGAGAGTTTTGGATTCTTGAAATTATAGGATTTTTTTTTTAATGAAGCCAGAATGGTTGTGAAAGGAAATTTGAAAGGGATTGGGGAAGAGCTTTGATGTGTGGAAGAAAGAATAACACAGAGATAACAGATGCCAGGAGGTTTGTGGGTCTCCCTCTGAAGACTGTTTGGAAACTTCAGCTGGTGCAGAATTCAGTGGCCAGGTTGCTCACTGGGGCAAGATGGTTTGAGCATATAGCACCAATCCCAGTCCGATTGCAGTAGCTGCTATTAGCTTCTGGGCCTAATTCAAAATACTACTAAGGTGACAACTAACTCTTACTTTTGTTTGTATCAACAAGAAATTATCTTAATTGTTAAGAAAATTGTAGTGCCAATTTGTCCATCAGCAAGACTTATTTCTGCCTTCAGCCCGCAAGCAGCTCCCTAAACGTAAAGCAGAGGAAGAAGTCAGTAACCATGATAGCATCCAGCAGGACGTTTGTACCAAAAGATGGAAAGGAGATGATGAGGATGGAGAGGGTGAGTACTTTCTGAGGCCTGGTTGCAAGGCTGAAGAAAGGTACAAGGTGATATCCAGACTGAACCTTCTTTGAATTCTGTTAGACCTTGTCTTCTCCTTCTTGTGTAGGCACAAAAGGGGTGCCAGATGAGGGGTCCATCAAGACAGAAGAAGTAGAAGATGATAATTCAGAAGTGGTGCAGGTAAAAATTGAGGTAGATTCAGAGGAAGAGACAACACCGGCACCCCCTAAGCCATCCAGCAATCCCATCTCTAATTTTTTTGGTGAGCATATGGTAGATGCAAATATTCATGTTCAAATGATAGTACTTCTATTAGATTCCCACTGAGAATGTTGTGTGGGAATGTATCCATGGCCCCATTTAGAAACCACTATATGATGAGAGTTTTGGATTCTTGAAAATAAAGGATTAAAAAAAGGACGCCAGAATGGTTGTGAAAGGAAATTTGAAAGGGATTGGCAAAGAGCTTTGATGTGTGGAAGAAAGAATACCTTCTACACCAGTACTGCATAACACAGAGATAACAGATGCCAGGAGGTTTGTGGGTTTCCATCTGAAGACTATTTGGAAACTTCAGCTGGTGCAGAATTCAGTGGCCAGGTTGCACTGGGGCAAGATGGTTTGAGCATATAACACCAGTCATGGTCCAGCTGCACTAGCTGCTATTAGCTTCTGGGCCTAATTCAAAATACTACTCAGGACCACAATACCTCAAGGTCCGCCTCTCCCCATATGAGCCAACCCAGACCCTGCACACTTCATCTGAGGCCCTTCTTCATGTGCCGTCTCCTGCATGACGTCCAGAGGTCGGCAACACAAGAACGGGCATTTTCTGCAGTGGCTTCTCATTTGTGGAATGCTCTATCCAGTGAGATTCACCTTGTCCTATCATTGTACTGTATATCTTTAGGTGCTGGCAAAAGCTTCCCTTCATAATCAGGCCTTTGACTTTTAACTATTAGTGGTCTTTTAGAAGTGAGCGGGATGTTTTTAATGTATTCCTCTTTCATCTTGGTTTTAATGTATCTATGTGGGGTTTATTGTCTATTTGTTTGATTGGAAGTTGTTTTGGGTTGCCCTGGGCAAGATAAAGCAACTGACAAATTTAATAAAATAAAAAAGGAAAATGAAAAATAAGAAGTGATTCTGAAATCTCACTGTTGATAGCCCAAGAAGGAGCTAAGGGTCGGGCCTACTGCAGAATGCTTCCAAAGTCTTAGACTTGGTCCCAGTACCTCCTATGTTTGTGGTAATTCTCATAGATTCATCAGTACTCCAAAAAAGTTGTTCTACCTACGGAGGGAAACTGCCACATTTGTCTAATTTCTGCCTTACAGCCCCTCGGAAAGCCTCTATAAAGACAGAGAAAAAAGAAGCGCCGGTGATAGGAGGAAACATGCCTGCACCAAAGAGCCTTAATGAAATTAATGGCCATGAATCTAATAGCAAAGCTGACTGGCAAGTGATCAGTGCTATTTGAGGCACTATATTTCTCTTGTGTTATCACCAGGTTAGGACTCTATAGAGTAGCATGCAGGAATTCATACAATTGCCAGCCACTCTGTATGGAAGTAAGCTAGTTTTTGCTCACTTGGGAGAGTTGATTGGAGGGAAAACCAAAAGTAGCAGCACAGTAAAAGAGACTGTAAAGTGTTTTGTCCACAGAAAAAACCCCACCATGGATGACAATAAATTCAAATATTTCTGTTTTGGACTGTCTGGGAGACCCACAATTGTACATGTTACGTGTGTTGTAATGATGGTGATAAGAACTTAGGGCTGGCATACAGTGCCTTGACAAACATTGAATTTTCTGTTTCACTGTTTGTATAGAGGAATTTGTCTGTGTTTCTGCTCATTGCCAAGTAAGGAAATCCCTCCACAATCACCCTTCATTCTTACCCATCTTCTCTCCTGCATAAAGAAGGCATACTTTGAGAATCTCCTTGTCCAAGGAGACAGTTGAATTGATGATTGTGGTCAGTGCTTTTTTTCTAGAAAAATAGGTACTGGTACTTGCCCTGAAGCTGTTACAGTAAGTGTCACTTATTAACAAAAAAAGAGAGAGGTGCCAGTAATGTGTACCCTTGAGTACTCCCTGAAAAAAAAGCACTGGTTGTGGTCATTATTGGTCCCTTCATTCACTTGATGAGTTGCTAATTTAACTTAGTTGTCTTCTCTGTTCCTTCTCACATTTGTGAAGGCTATCCCTAGAGCTTTGATTAGCTTAGTACTGATTATAAGAAAAAGATAGTAACTCCAATCCCAGACTGGGTAAAGAACACCTGGGGAAATAATATGTGTTGATCTAGGTCTTGGCTGGCTTTGTGGGAAGAGTTGGGGTTACTAATATTTCTCAAGGTGCCATTGAATTCCACACCCTCTAGTATCTAGTCACATGTGGGGTCTAAAATGGTTTTGACTATATTATTTTAATATTTTTCTAACTGATGTGTATTTAGTAGTGCTAGAAAGTTTCAGCTCTTGTCAGTGCTAGTTTGTCTAAATAAAGATTACCAACTTTGAACCATTTTGGATCCTATCAGTCTGTCTTTAGGAGAGATCTATAAATAACCACTTGCTTGTGCTGAGCCAAAAAATAGCACCAGGTGAGCAGATAGAGAATTATTGTAAACAAGGTAACAGTGGATTATGCATGTGCAGGTGAACTAATTTATTTTAAGAGGAAAAGGTTATTGGTTTGAAACCTTTGTGGACTTATTTGCTAAGTTGCCTGAATACATACATGACGGTCACAGTCAACCTGCATGCCTATTTCCTACTTTTATAGTTCTGCCAAACCATCTCTTATACTTGAGCCTACAAATTACAACCCAATGAAGGGAAACTATCATCCTGTAAACGATGCTTGTTGGGGCCCTGGCCAGAGGTAAGTGCTACTGGGGTAGGGGGCCTTTTTGTGTGACAGAAGGCTGTTAGTCTCAACCCTTGTTTCCATAATCTACCTTCATACACCCCTTATAATCCAAGAACTAGAGAGTGTAGATAACAAGTTGCTGACCTGTGACCCCCAGATGTTGTTGGACTCCCAACTCCCATCAACCCCAGGCAGCATGGCCTATAGTCAGGGAAGATGGCAGGCCAGCAACATCGGGAAGACTAAAGATTAGCCACCCCGTTTGCATTGTCTGTTTTCATGTCAGCCACATTCATGCTTGACCATAGAATCATAGCACTGAAAATTACTGCATTGATCATCTAGTCCTAATTACTGCCCTGAGGTCAGATTCTAAACGGTCCCAAAAAGCACTTTGTCATTGGTTTGTTACTCCATGTTGGGGTGCTTTGCTTTGGTTGGAAGGGGAAAGTGGCTTTCTTCTATGGTGTATTTTGGTTTACTTGTTTCAGTCAATGCAGAAGGTGGATGGACTTTTTGGTATGACTTAAGACTTTTTAATACTCACATTCTATGATCACAGCCCTTGCCAGGCAATGTAAAAGGTACAAGAAAGCAGCAACTTACTGTTGCCTGATCCTTATTTAGCTACATGGCTCTGAACCAGTGTCATGTCCTCATTCCTCTGACAGGGTACCATACCTGGCAGTGGCTCGTACCTTTGAGAAGATTGAGGAGGAATCTGCCCGGTAAGGTCACTTTCTAGAATTCAGGGAATGAATGGGGGTAGCATTTTATCTGACCGCAAGCTGTTCTAACATGCTTCTGATCTATGTTGCCAGGTTGAAAATTATAGAGACCCTGAGCAATCTTTTCCGCTCTGTGATTGCTCTGTCTCCAGAAGACTTGCTGCCCTGTGTCTACCTCTGTCTCAACCGGTTAGGCCCAGCATATGAGGGCCTGGAGTTGGGCATTGGTAAAACTATCCTCATGAAAGCTTTGGCTCAGGCCACAGGTGAGTTTGCCCAGTTACAGTTACTGCTAATCTCCAGGCATTCAGCACCAATGTAATAATGGCTGCCTCTGTCCTTATCTAAATTATGAGACTATCAGGAATTCATAAGAAATTGGTGATTAAGCTAGACCATGGTGTTCATGATCATTGTGGTCCTTCCTTCCTTCTGTAGGTCGTAATTTGGACCAGATCAAGGCAGAAGCAGCAGAAAAGGGAGACCTGGGTTTGGTTGCTGAGAGTAGCCGCAGTACACAGGGTACCATGTTTGCCCCACCCAAGCTTGGTGCTGCTTCTGTCTTTGGCAAACTTCAGGCCATTGGCCGCATGACAGGAACCTCTGTAAGTAATGGATGATTGGGCACAGATGATCAGGGACAAGAATCAAGATATAGCATTGGGCTATCTGGGGAAGGGGCATGGTTGAGGTCAGGTTAAGCCTAAAGCCGGAGACTGAGAACCTCCAGCACATGGGTCTAATTTTTCCCTGCTATCCCCTTTTTGTCAAGCCACACTCATCTGTGGAGCATGTAAGACCTGGCTTAGCCAAAGGAGGTTTGCAATGGTTTGTGCAATAGGCTTTGCAAGACTTGACCACCAGTGAAACACTTTGAAAGGAGCTTTGCAACCCATGCACTTGCCTGCACAGTTGGATTTGAAACTGCAGGCAAAAAAGATCACCTGACATTATAACACCAGATGATTGACAGGTGGGCCATCCTTCCCACCTACCAAATTTGTCTTACACAGTGGAGAGATATAACAATCTGGCCCACAATCCAAATCCAGTTTACCACCCCTAAAGAGTTTCTCCTCTAATGTGCATTTGGTATATCATATCTGATGTGATATTTTCCAACAAAGCACAGATAATGCTGTGCTAAAGGAGTCTACATGTGTGGTATGAGGACTCTCAAACAGTACAAGGATTTTTCTCTGTACTTTTAGATTTGGCTGTTCTTATACTACAAATCATACAAAGGATAGGCTGCAGAGTCCCCAAGGGAACATAGCTATAAGCTAATATCTGGGAGGGGAGTTGTAAAAGCATTAACTTAAACACAAATTTTTGTGAGCTTGCTATTATTTATTTATTTATTTATTTATTTATTTATTTAAAAGCATTTCTAAGCTACTTAATATTTAAAAATCTGTAAGCACTATACAAAAATAGCATAAAAACGATTAAAAGCAGTAAAACAGCATTATAAAAAGAGGAGCAATTGAAAACAGGAATTCAGAAACAACAGGGTTCATTCTTTCAGGTCAGTGAAAGCTGGACAAAAATATATGTCTTCACATGATGTCTGAAGCAACCAATATATATGCTTCATGTATGGCAGAGGAATGGGGATTCCACTGTATTTCATTCTATAACACAAAAAGAGTTCCTGAAGCATGTGCCAGGTTGCCCTTCCCTCCAGATGCATCTCAACATTCACTCCCATTTGTGTCCCTTTCAGTCAATGAACAAGAAGATTGACATTATCAAGACTTTGTTTGTTGCTTGTCGCTATTCAGAGGCTCGCTATGTTGCTCGGTGAGTGTGATATATCTTCCTCTAGTGTGCCTGCTCTCATATCCTCACTTTACTGCATCCCTGTAACATTCTGTTCCCTAAAACTATACTGTTATTTCTCCCACTCCTATCTTACCTGTTGGTTTATTGCTGCCACACACCACCCTATTTCTCAGTCCCCACTCCTAATATCCCTGCCTCCAACAAACAGACCCATTCACACACAGAGTTCTCCTAGAGCCCTCCATTCCAGGCTTGTAATGTTACAATTGGATTTTTTTTTCTTGTATCACAGGTCACTAGAAGGAAAACTGAGGATTGGGTTAGCAGAGCAGTCTGTCCTGTCTGCTCTGGCCCAGGCAGCATCACTCACTCCTCCAGGACAAAGTGAGTTCAGGATACAGTGCAGTACTGGGGTTTGGAGCTGTGTTGTGTTGCAGCTGGGAATAGTTAGTGTCCATTGTCAAGCATTTGGATGTTGCATGTAGGGAATTTGGTGCCATCCACAGGACAAGAATATTATGTATTTTTCAATTAGAATTAAATGCAAATAAATATGTATCTTATTTCCAAAGATGAGATTATGCGAGAATGTGGAATTTGAAGCTTTGAGACATGGAAAAGGAATAGGAGAAAGACAAAAAGTTGGGTAGCCATGAATGATACGGAACTTTGCAATATATTTAAGTACGCTAGCTTCCCTTTGTTTCCTGATCCTGCCTATGTATCAAAACTTCCTTGTTATCTCGCAAGCTTAAGGGTTAGGAACTTGATGTTTTCTTAAAATTGAAAGCTGAGTTTAATAGATTCTGTATTCCCACCCCCCCACATAAAAATAGTTTATGTAAATTGTTGGTAGGGTCTAAAATGTAAACAGTATTTGGGGGAAATAAGATTTAACATTTTCTCAGAATCTGCCTTCTTTCCATAAGTCACAAACGAAAAGGCACATCCCAGCTACAGGGACCTTAGCAGTTTATATGTGAGCCACTGGGAATAGATATGTTTCTTCCCTCTATAGAATTTCCCCCAGAAGTTGTGGATGCTTCAAAGGGCAAGTCTGCAGAAGTGCGCAAAAACTGGTTGGACGAGAGAGCATTGATTGTTAAACAGGCCTTCTGGTGAGTAACATGTTCAGACCCAATTGTTTTTCATCTGTCCCTAGTTCTCTGTCTTCAGAGGCTGAAATAGCTAAAGTTTCAGAGAGCAATGGGACCTCAAGGAATATCAGATCTTTTTGCTCTCAGCCACAACATATATGTGGGCCTTTCCAGACACATTAAGCTTCCCAGACTAAAATAAATAAGTGTATCGATTCTGGGATGATAAGAATAGCCATGTGTGGTAAAATAGTAATCTTGGGCACTGTTAATCTGCTAGTTTGCACTTTATGTGTAAACTCAGCCTACCCCACCCGATGCCTAAATGCACTCCTTGTTCTGAAGAAGAAGAGTTTGGATTTGATATCCCGCTTTGAGACCCTAAGGAGTCTCAAAGCGGCTAACAATCTCCTTTCCCTTCCTCCCCTACAACAAACACTCTGTGAGGTGAGTGGGGCTGAGAGACTTCAAAGAAGTGTGACTAGCCCAAGGTCACCCAGCAGCTGCATGTGGAGGAGTGGGGACGTGAACCCGGTTCACCAGAATACAAGTCTACTGCTCTTAACCACTACACCACACTGGCACCTCTGGGGAGGTGAGGGGAGAGGGTTGCTCTTATTGTATTGTATTGTATTGTATTGTATTGTAATCAGATTGGAGTGCAAATTGATTATCAAATTAGTAATAAAATGTGGGTTTTTCTCACGTTAGCCTTTCTTTCCTACAACCTGGAGCCTGACAGAACTTTCTGCAAGAGCAAATATATGCCAGAGGGGACATACATAGCCATAGGGAGTGCTGCATGAGTAGTGCTGGCTTCTGAATCAGCAGCCTAGGGCTGCAAGCAGTACTACTCTTTTGCAAGATTTTGGCTTGGAACCAAGGCCTTAGCAGAAATTAATCTTAAGTCATTCTGGTTTACTTTGTTTTCAGTGAGCTGCCAAATTATGATACCATTGTGCCTGTCCTTCTGAAACATGGTGTGGAGAGTCTGCCTCATCACTGCAAGATCACACCAGGTACCTAGAATATTTGTCTTGTGTGTGGAAGGAAATTTAATGTATTCCCTTCAGCAGAGTGTGTACGTCTTTTCCAGAATTATTTATTCTTCTACAAGGAAGAGGGAATCTTCAGATGGGTTGGTCCTCCCTCTCACACCAATATGCAGGGCTATTCAAATTAGCTGCAATACAAGGAAGAAAGTCCCTCTCAGTTCTAGTCCTGCCTCTGATCAGGGTTCTGGCTAGCTCCACCTTTTTTGCTGATTCTACCTAGAATTTTTTTGTCGTTCTCTCAGTTTTCTTCTGAAAACCGTTAAACAGTGCAAAACAAAAATTTCTAAAAAGCATATGCTTTCATTTACAGAAACAAAATAAACTAGTTCTAGCCCTCTTGCTTGTTGGTATATATTTTAAAACACAGATGTTGTCTATAACAACAGTAAGAAATGACTCTGCCATGCATGACTTCATGTTTTGGAATCTCTTAAATTGGGAACTCCATACTTAAATTGGGGAGAAATAATAATAATTTATTATTATTATTATTATTATTATTATTATTATTATTATTATTTATTATATATACCCCGCCCATCCAACTGGGTGTACCCAGCCACTCTGGGTGGCTCCCAACAGATTAAAAACAGAATAAAACATCAAACTACAAGTTTCCCTAAACAGGGCTGCCTTCAGATGTCTTGTAAAAGTCAGATAGTTTATTTCCTTGTCATCTGATGGGAGGGCGTTCCACAGGGCAGGTGCCGCCACCAAGAAGGCCCTTTGCCTGGTTCCCTGTAACCTCACATCTTTCAGTGAGGGAGCTGCTAGAAAGCCCTCGGAGCTGGACCTCAGTGTCTGGGCAGAACAATGAGAGTGGAAACGCTCCTTCGGGTATACTGGGCCGAGGCTATAATAATAGGAAAAGAAATGTTGAGCTTCCCTTGCCCCTTTCTTCTCCATCACTATCATATGTTTCCTGAACCCTGTTCTTTTCCATACAGAGATCTCTGTCACTTTCCCTTCCAATGACTTGCTGATTTGACTGTTGTTGCAAGTCTCAGCTTGTGTACTTTCCCCACAGGGATTCCACTGAAGCCCATGCTGGCTCACCCAACAAAGGGAATTGGGGAGGTATTAAAGCGATTTGAAGAGGCAGCTTTCACCTGTGAATACAAATATGACGGGGAGCGAGCACAGGTAAGGATGCATGGTGTAAGGCCAAAAAGGGGAATCCACCCCCATCCCTTTTCAATTTGTAGCTCAAGCTCAACTCTTTCCTTTCTCACAGATACACATCCTGGACAATGGAGAAGTGCACATCTATAGCCGGAACCAAGAAAACAACACAACAAAGTACCCTGACATTGTCAGCCGTATCCCCAAGGTGCAGCAACATTTAGAAATATGGGGTGAAGGGAGCGCATAACTAGGAGGGAACAGAATGTGGTGGAGGCTTGCTAACACAGGGTCATCTCTATAGCTACTGGGTCTCAAAGGGGAAGCTAAGCTAAATCCACTCCCTTGTTCAGGTAAAAAAGAGCACTGTGCAATCATGCATCTTGGATGCAGAAGCTGTGGCCTGGGATCCTGATTCCAAACAGATCCAGCCATTCCAGGTACTCACCACCCGCAAGCGCAAGGTAAGTGGCCTCTGCTGGATTGTTTTACAAAAATATTAATCTGGTATATCCGTTTTGCTCTTGTCTTTAGTTTGGTGCACACCACAGTTATAATGAGGTGGATTATGTTTGGATTGGGGAAGGAGGGTATTGCATGTAGGAGTTGTGGCTTTGGGAATAAGAGTACCTTCCATGAATAAATTGTGCAGCATATGGAAAGGATATTTCTCTTCTAGCATCTGTTAGTTGGGGTGTGCAGGAAACGTGAAGAAAAACAAAACGAATAAGCAGAAACATTTCAAAGAAATTTTCCTGTGAAAATATGTACTTCCCCTTTTCTCTGACTGCACCATTATTCTCCAGGATGTAGAGGCCACAGAGATCCGGGTGCAGGTTTGTGTGTATGCATTCGACATGCTCTTCCTTAATGGACAGGTAAGTGCATCCAGTATTACCTGGATCTTTGGTGCTTTCAGTCATTTGTTTTCCTGATGCCCTGCTTTAGACCTTCCTCACCCCACTGGAGTCCCTGTTCTGTATCTGCCTTTTAAAATGTGTAATTGTGCATCTTTCCAGTCTCTAGTCCGGAAACCCCTATCTGAGCGCCGGGTTTTGCTTCATGATTCCTTCAATGAAATTGAAGGCCAGTTCCTGTTTGCAACCTCCATGGACACTAGTAACACTGACAAGATAGCAGACTTCCTGGAATGCTCCATCAAAGGTATTGTGGGGATAATCACTGTTCTCCTTGCCACTGTATTATTTCACATAAATCCTGGACTCCTGGTGAGCCCCCACAATGAGAGCCAGTGTGCAGTCATGGGTAGGAGATCCAGGTTTAATTCTGTGCTTAACATGAAGCTCACTGAGTGACCTTGAGCATGTCCCTCTTTCAGCCTAACCTATCTTATAGTATTGCGAGGATAATAGGGGGAACCATGTGGACAGCTTAAAGCTCCTTAACAAAAGGAGCAGGATAAATAAATGTGCCATAGAGGTTGGGATAATCAGGATGGTTTGTCTCCCTCAGACTCATGCGAGGGGCTAATGGTGAAAACGCTGGAAGTGGACGCCACATACGAAATTGCAAAAAGATCTCACAACTGGCTGAAGGTGAGAACAGAATCCCAGTCCATCTTGTAGTGCCACCTGGCAAAAGAAAGTCTGCTTTAACTTGACTGACCTGAGACAGGAGTGAAGATCCTGCCCCCTTCCTTCCCCAAATTGGCTGTGCTCTTGTTGGAGGGAGGACAGCATCTTATTTATTTTCCTCCTTGCTTCTTCATTTGAATAAAATGTCCTTATGGAATGCTGACAATGATATTATAAGCAAAAATTCATAAAAGCAACATTATATCCCTCAAATCCGGGATCAAAATTTGTATCATTTGAAAGTCCCAGACCTAAGATACAAATTCAGCCCATATGCCTGAACAGACAAATTGCTCCACTTAGTAACTCTGTTTTCCATACCAGCTTAAGAAAGATTATCTGGAGGGTGTTGGCGACACCTTGGACCTTGTGGTGATCGGTGCCTATCTGGGCAAGGGCAAACGCACAGGCACATATGGTGGTTTCCTCTTGGCCTGCTATGATGAGGATAGTGAGGAGTTCCAGAGCATCTGCAAGGTAAGGCATCCCCAGGATTACCCAGCTGTTAAGGACACTTGGCTTAGTGGGGCCCTGTAGCATCAAGTGCACCTGGCCTGAAAAAAAAAGGAACGATTTTTGTTGCAGTTTTATAAGTTAAAGGGCAGGAGGGTAGATGGAGGTACAGTCTGAGAAGTAAACTGAGTGGGTCTTGCACATCATGTCCAGTGTATGGGTTTGCTAGCTCTGCAGGGCAACACTTCCCTAACAGCCATGTTTCCTCTCTGCTCTCAGATCGGCACTGGATTCACAGATGACAAACTAGAAGAACTCCACACCTCTCTCAAGGTAGGAGCTTCTTTCTGCTCTGATGAACGTATCCTCTTGTATGTCCCCCCACCCCCCATCGTATTCCTTTACAAGGAATTTCTATGTATGTGGAGTTAGGAGTGGCAAAGAAGGGATCCCATCTTCCTTGGATCTGGCCTTCTGCCCTAGTCAACTATTTCTTGATTTGTAGGAGAGAAATGCTAGTGTTCTGGGTCCTATGCCTAGAGAGTCTTAGTGGGCCCTGGGCTATGCCCCGTGGAGGACCTTACGGTCCGCAAACAATAACATCTTGGAGGTCCCGGGCCTCAAGGAGGTTAGACTGGCCTCAACTAGAGCCAGGCCTTTTCGGCCCTAGCCCCAGTCTGTTGGAATGCTCTGTCGCAAGAGACCAGGGCCCTGTGGGACTTGACATCTTTGCACAGAACCTTCAAGACTGAGCTGTTCCGCCAGACCTTTGGTCAGGGCTCAGTCTGACCCCTCTCCTTTTACAAGACGCTGCATATAAGTGGCCTCTCTAACTCTTCTCACCGGCTCATACAAATAGCTGAGCCTGGTGAGTACTTAAGGTTCCCAACCCCTATAGTTTTAGTTATAATTCGTGGGTAGCCATCTGATCTTATTTTGATTTAAATCCTATTTTAAGCTGTATTTCAGTTGATTGCTGAATTTTATGTCTTAATATATTATATATATTTTATGTTAGCCGCCCTGAGCCCGGTTCTGGCCGAGGAGGGTGGGATATAAATAAAATTTAGTAGTAGTAGTAGTAGAGCCCAGAGGAAGATTGTATCATGTGGTGATACTGATGATTGCACGAACTCCTCTGGACTAGTCCACACAAATACTACTTATCCTAGTCTCTTTATTGCAGGACCATGTAATTCCACAGCCACGACCCTACTACCGCTGGGGTGGAACAGCTGAGCCTGACCACTGGCTAGAGGCTCAGCATGTCTGGGAGGTGAAGTGTGCTGACTTATCCATTTCTCCAGTCCACAAAGCAGCAACTGGTTTGGTGAGTGAATGATGGGCCATTGGTGAGAGATTGTATGTATGATAATTCTACACTAAACCTCTGAAAACTATCTGTAGGACAGGTTTAGATGCGTATACAGTGGTACCTTGGTTTATGAACTTAATCCGTTCTGGAAGTGTGTTCTTAAACCGAAACCGTTCTTAAACCGAGGAGTGCTTTCCCTAATGAGGCCTCTCGCCACCGATGCCCTTCCTCCATTCGGATTCCGTTCTTAGACCAAAGTAAAGTTCTCAAACCAAGACATTATTTCCAGTTTTGCGGAGTTTGTAAACCAAATCATTCTTAAACCGAGGTACCACTGTACTTCACTTATCTGCTATTTGTTCATGTCACACCCTGGAATAAATTTGTATGAAGGGCAGTACGCACATACCTTGAGTTAGCAAACTATTTTTTGTTCACATTATATCATTCTGATTAGATACACAGTGGGTTATGAATAGGATGTAACTATTCAGAAAATCTTTTTAATGGAAAGTTCTCTGAGAACATTAATTCAGCATGCTATATAAAGGCAGTGTTTAAGTTTTGTCACTGGATAATCAAGAGACAACTGGGTGTAAAGCGTAGTGCCAAACTGAAAATGTGCTAGTGAAAAACCACAAAACGTTATTGTCCAAACACAATCAAATGCTAACTAATTTTGACCACATAACTCTTTTTTTCAGAGTTTATGTGTTAAGTAGGAATTCCTCATGAGATTTTGAAGCAATTGTTAATATGTAACACATTTTATTTGAAAAACTTTTCAAAAATATTATATCTATATGGTACAGAATTTACTGTTAATTGCTATGTGTGTTTATAATCAAATGAACAACTAATGTGCTTCTATGGGTACAGGTTAGAAAAAATAAGTTTTGCAGAGAAGCTGGATTACACTTTGATCTGGCTAAAATCCATCACTTGGCTTTAATAATTTAAAGACAGGTAACATTTCTTGGAAGATTACTTCATATTTAAGTGTACTAACTTTGAAAGACCTACAACACCGTTTATAGAAGCATCAATGCCAAGTCACACATAAATTCTTATTTCTGGCACATGCTCGGTGAATGTCCTGGCATCCATCATAGTTAAACTCCTCTGGGCTCTTCTGCTTAGAACGTACAATTACTGTTGAACAATATTTTGCAGCTATTTACAAAGTTGTCCTATTTGTCTTATTGGTAACCATACTATGTAATTTATGGCAAGTTAAATTTTATCCATTCAAATCATTATGTGCTGCCAAAATTGTGGTATAGTTTGTATACTACTGTACAGTATTGTGGAGAGTAATGTTTTACATGGTTTTTCATGTTTTTATAATTTTGTAAAACATGCAAGTTTATTATGGCCAGAGGCTTAACACTGGCAAACGTTTATTCAATGTTTTGTGAAATGTATTGTCATTGGTGCTTCAGTATATCAGATCTGTCATAATGTTGACTTTTAGATAGAACTTGCAATCGGTGTATCTGAGCAAATTTTTCAGTTCTGTATTATTGGTGTATTTCATGTGTGTTCCTCCTCAGATGTTTTTTTCTTCTGCACTGTATGCATGCAGACATGGATAGAAAGAGCCCCACATATGCAGAAAGGCAGTGTCTAGATTGCTCCCAAAAGACCATGGCTTAGTTCTGGAAAAGGAAAAAGTAGTCAGTGCTTCAAGTAATCTAGGCACTAAAATTTGCCTCTTCAGAATTAAAATAAGTATCGCATTTCAAAAACTATAATGCAGAAGAAGGGCATATCCTATACTGTTTCTCTTCCCTTGCTATGCAAATCACCAAGTTCTGAAATTGGCAAGAGCTCCAGATAACATATTTTGGGGGAAACTGCCTCATACAAAGTAGGCACTGAAACATCCAACCCTAAACTTCTGACCAGCAAGTCCTTCCACTGCAGGTTGATGAAGAAAAGGGCATCTCCCTCCGCTTTCCCAGATTCGTACGCATCCGAGATGATAAGAAACCAGAGGAAGCTACTGCCAGTACTCAGGTACAGTGATGGGAGGAAACATACGTATGGGATTGTAGTCTATGGGTCTAATAGTCATTGTCTTTTTGCAGACTGTACAGAGCCATCTCTTCCTTTTACTACTCTAGTATTTAATTTCTATAGACGGGCTAAGAAGCGGGTGAGGAGGAAGAATGAATCATCTTCAGGTTTTATTGACAGATCTGTGACATGCAAGAAATTGGCCTTGTTTTTGTTTGGAAACATATACAATTTAGGACATTAAGGAACCAGCTCCCTCCAGAGATCTATAGGTTTAGGAACAGTGGGCAGTATTCTAACACATTCCTTCAGCACAAGGAATTCTGCTTACACAATAGGACTTCCTCCCTTTCCTCCCCGCTATGTGCCCCATGTCCTCCCCAAATCTGCTCCAGAGCATTAGGAGAACCCCCTAGAACTGATTTAGGGTGAATGTTCCATTGTGCAAACAAATCCTTGCAATGACAAAATGTTCTCCATAGTGCTGTGTTGGATTCTACCCACTGAAACTGTAGATAAGGACTAGGTAGCAGTGTGCAGGGTTACTATGGTGAGTGGCAATGGAAAATGGACAGCTTTCCATAATATTTCTCTGGCTGCAGGTGGCTGAGTTGTACCGGAAGCAGCAGCAGATTCTGAATCAGCAATCAGTGGAAAAAGGAGATGATGATTTCTACTAATCCTATTCATCTGATTGTGAATGGGTTTTTGCTGAACCCCTCTTGGAGTGTGGGTAGAACCTTGGTGCCCTCTTCAAATTTTATCTAATGAATGCACCCCACCCACTCTGGAGCTGTAGTAGAGATACAGTGAGGCATGTTCTGATAAGGCCTTGCTGCTTTCCCTGCACTTGCCCAAATGCAGGAATATATTGAGTTGATGATGCTCTGTTAATAAACCCTTGTATTTTTTTGGTAGCTGCCTGTATCATTTGCTGTGCTATCTTGTACTTTCACTCACATGACTCATGGCAGGTGTTCAAAACAAGTGTTTATTGGTGCATAGTTGAGAAAAGGTGCAAGAAAGAAGTGCTATATAGTGTACATACGAAAAAGCCATCTCACAGCCTTGAGACTGTTGTCTGTTTCCTGATTTGGGGGACAAGTAAGGATGGGGATGGGGAAGGAGAAAGAGAGGAAGAGGTACTACCCTGTCACAGCCTACCCCAAAAAACCTGAGACGATTTCCAAAACTAGCTCATCTTGGACCTTTACACATCAGCAATCCTCATTTCCTCCAAATGTAATCCATTCCCCCCCCCCCCGATTCGTGCAGAGTTCAGTAGCCCCACAACTCTGAATCTGTATTGTATAGTTCATCTACGTGGCCCTAACCTCTGAAGTGCCATGCAGGCTCCTAATTCCCAACACTTCCCAAACTTTATTCCTACATGCTTGATCTGTTCTTGTCTACTTCCAGTATCCCCATGGCTTCTCCTTGAGGCTATTATTTGGGGAAGCGGAGAGAGAATTGATACACAGCCCCCTGCCTTTAGGGGGAGGTGTGCTGGCGCTGACTTCGTGCCTTGTAGACTTCAATGAGAAGGTCTTTTACATATTGGATTTCTCTCTCAATGGATTCTGCTTTCTCGCGCAGCTCACGATTGCGTGCCTCCAGAGCCTGGCACTCATCCCCCAGTGCCTCATGTTCAGCCCGCTTGCGCTGACGGTACCGCAAGGCTGCTGTCTTGTTCTGGTCTCGCTTCTTCTGGCGCCGGTCCCCCTTGGGTGCTAGGGCAGATGACCGTTGTAATGGGGCATGGACATCACTGCCCTGCAGGGGGAGCTCAGCAGGCACTTCTCCGCCATAGATCTCCAGCAATTCTAAGCAGCTTGAATCCAAGGTCTGCAGGGGAGCAGGTGCAGGGTGGTGGTCGAGGGGCTGAAAACCATCACCAAAGGGGAAGTGGAAGTTCCCATCAGAGGGAGGGGTGCTAGGTGCTACCTGGTCTGGTGAGAGTGACTCCTCCAAGAAATAATCCTCCATCTGCTCCAACTCTTTCTTGAGCAGTGAGGCCATGGCCTCCAGGTCCGGAGCAGGAGGGGAGGGCAGTGAGAGTGGCGAGGGCTCCCCTGACACACTCAGGAGCGTGGCCAGGTCTGTGCGCTCCGTCATCCAGTCTGAGAAGCCATCGCCTACAAACAAGCAGGAATCAAGTCAGCAGTAGACAGGCAAGTATGAATCTACAAGACTCTACTAGAAAGCAGACCCCATCAACTTCTACACATGAGAGTGGACAAACTGGGAGCCAAGAGCTCTTGCACATTAGGCAGTTGGTACATATGGGATGTTCTGGAGACAGCCACACATCAGAATAAGCACAGGAAGGTGTGAGTCAAAATATGGAGCAACCAGACAGTGGCAGAGCTTCATTCTCCAGGGGCAGGGAGCAG